>NC_083226.1:174579815-174737550 GCF_032191835.1 Heteronotia binoei
CACCCAATGAGAAGGGAGCACTCCCTGGAGAAGACTCTTGAGAGTCCCTTGGACTGCAAGAAGATCCAGTCAGTCAGTCCTAAGGGAAATCAACCTAGACTGTTCACTGGAAGGTCAGATGCTGAAGCTGAAGCTCAAATACTTTGACCACCCAATGAGAAGGGAGCACTCCTTGGAGAAGACTCTTGAGAGTCCCTTGGACTGCAAGAAGATCCAGTCAGTCAGTCCTAAGGGAAATCAACCCAGACTGTTCACTGGAAGGTCAAATGCTGAAGCTGAAGCTCAAATACTTTGACCACCCAATGAGAAGGGAGCACTCCCTGGAGAAGAACCTTGAGAGTCCCTTGGACTGCAAGAAGATCCAGTCAGTCAGTCCTAAGGGAAATCAACCCTGACTGTTCCCTGGAAGGTCAGATGCTGAAGCTGAAGCTCAAATACTTTGACCACCCAATGAGAAGGGAGCACTCCCTGGAGAAGACTCTTGAGAGTCCCTTGGACTGCAAGAAGATCCAGTCAGTCAGTCCTAAGGGAAATCAACCTAGACTGTTCACTGGAAGGTCAGATGCTGAAGCTGAAGCTCAAATACTTTGACCACCCAATGAGAAGGGAGCACTCCTTGGAGAAGACTCTTGAGAGTCCCTTGGACTGCAAGAAGATCCAGTCAGTCAGTCCTAAGGGAAATCAACCCAGACTGTTCACTGGAAGGTCAAATGCTGAAGCTGAAGCTCAAATACTTTGACCACCCAATGAGAAGGGAGCACTCCCTGGAGAAGACTCTTGAGAGTCCCTTGGACTGCAAGAAGATCCAGTCAGTCAGTCCTAAGGGAAATCAACCCTGACTGTTCCCTGGAAGGTCAGATGCTGAAGCTGAAGCTCAAATCCTTTGGCCACCAACTGAGAAGGGAGCACTCACTGGAGAAGATCCTGATGCTGGAAAAGACAAAAGGCAAAAGAAGAAGGGGACGGCAAAAGACGAGATGGCTGGACAGCGTTACTGATGTAACAAACACGAATTTGAGCAGACTTCGGAGGATGGTGGAAGACAGGAGGGCCTGGCGTGACTTGGTCCACGGGGTCGCAAAGAGTCGGAATCAACTGTGCGACTGAGCAACAACGACAGCAAATATCCAGGGGTCATTTTGTAGGAAAAGGGGTGCTGGAGCTCATTAGCACAACTCATTTGCATAACTCATTTGCATATGCCACACACCCCTGACATCACCGGAAGGTGGACTAGATTGTATCAGCTCAGCATCTACCTTAAAATGCTTCTTGCATTGCTTCACGTCATCATCAAACCTTACTCCCCTCGTACTTTTTAAATGACTTTCTCCTACGTGGCCCCAGTGGCATGCGGAAGATTTCCATCTGTCTGCTTGATACGTTTTGCTTCTTTTCCCATTTTTGGTGGGGGAAATATTAGAAAGTTTGTCCGATTTTAGAGTCCAGCAAAATTTCTCAACATGCAAGAACTCTGTATGCTTGGTGCTTGGGGGGGGGGCAACAGTGGGAGGGCTTCTAGTGTCCTGGCCCTGCTGATGGACCTCCTGATGGCACCTATTTTTTTGGCCACTGTGTGACACTGAATATTGGACTGGAAGGGCCATTGACCTGACCCAACATGGCTTCTCTTATGTTCTTAGCTTCTCTTATGTTCTTATGTTCTCTCTGTCTGGAGCAAAGATTCTCTGTATTCTTGGTGCTTGGTGGGGGTAAGATTGAGAGGGCTTCTAGTGTCCTGGCCCCAGTGGTGGAGCTCCTGATGGCAGCTGCTTTTTTTGGCCACTGTGTGACATAGGGTGTTGGACTGGATGGGCCACTGGCCTGATCCAACATGGCTTCTCTTATGTTCTTATGTGACACAGAGTGTTGGACTGGATGGGCCACTGGCCACATCCAACATGGCTTCTCTTATGTTCTTATGTGACTCAGAGTGTTGGAATGGATGGGCCATTGGCCTGATTCAACATGGCTTCTCTTATGTTCTTATGTGACACAGAGTGTTGGACTGGATGGGACACTGGCCTGATCCAACATGGCTTCTCTTATGTTCTTATGTGACACAGAGTGTTGGACTGGATGGGCCACTGGCCTGATCCAACATGGCTTCTCTTATGTTCTTATGTGACACAGAGTGTTGGACTGGATGGGCCACTGGCCTGATCCAATAGGGCTTCTCTTATGTTCTTATGTGACACAGAGTGCTGGACTGGATGGGCCATTGGCCTGATCCAACATGGCTTCTCTTATGTTCTTATGTGACACAGAGTGTTGACTGGATGGGCCATTGGCCTGATCCAACATGGCTTCTCTTATGTTCTTATGTGACACAGTGTTGGACTGGATGGGCCATTGGCCTGATCCAATAGGGCTTCTCTTATGTTCTTATGTGACACAGAGTGTTGGACTGGATGGGCCATTGTCCTGTTCCAACAGGGCTTCTCTTATGTTCTTATGTGACAAAGAGTGTTGGACTGGATGGGCCATTGGCCTGATCCAATAGGGCTTCTCTTACGTTCTTATGTGACACAGAGGCCGTTTTCGCACTCACGTTTTACTGGCGCCAAGACCCTCCTCACGCCGGCGAATCTGCATGGATTTCGCACCAGAAGCGCCGGCGCACCCAGAAGCGCCGGCTACTTCCGTCGCTAAGCCAGCACAAACGGAAATCGCAAAGATGCAGGAAAACGTTTGCGCTGGCTTAGCGACGGAAGTAGCCGGCGCTTCTGGGTGCGCCGGCGCTTCTGGTGCGAAATCCATGCAGATTCGCCGGCGTGAGGAGGGTCTTGGCGCCAGTAAAATGTGAGTGCGAAAACACCCAGAGTGTTGGACTGGATGGGCCAGTGGCCTGATTCAACATGGCTTCTCTTATGTTCTTATGTGACACAGAGTGTTGGACTGGATGGGCCATTGGCCTGATCCAAAATGGCTTCTCTTATGTTTCAAGAATCTGTGGGTCTGATTTGCAAGAGGGGGTACAAGCAATCAGAATGGGGAGTTTCCATTTGGGAGTGTGAACTGGAATCTAATCCCGACTCCCAGATCAAAGGCATGAGCTATCCCAAGTGACAGGATGGAAGCGACGCAGATTTGTGCTCCCTGGCCATTTTTTTTTTAAAAACCCCTCTTCCATGCATTTAGCAAAGTGATTTTTAGAATTTGTTCTGTCCCTAAGAAGAGCCCCGTGGCAGAGAGTATTAAAGCTGCAGTACTGAAGTCCTAAGCTCTGCTCACGACCTGAGTTTGATCCCCGGTAGCAACTGGGTTTTCAGGTAGCCGGCTCGAGGTTGACTCAGCCTTCCATCCTTCCGAGGTCGGTAAAATGAGTCCCCAGCTTGCTGGGGGGGAAAGTGTAGATGAGTGGGGAAGGTAATGGCAAAACCACCCCATAAGAAAGTCTGTTGTGAAAATGTTGTGAAAGCAACGTCACCCCAGAGTCGGAAACGACTGGTGCTTGCACAGGGGACCTTTCCTTTTCTGTCCCTAAAACAAAAGATGCCACCCTGGATCAAGGCAGATCCGCACTGGTTAACAGCAAATCCAGCTAGCTTGAAGAGCTCTATTAATTCACGCCTCGGCAACCACGACCCCCCAGACGCGGAAGAGGCGTATATTAATTTCTTTTTGGTTTCTAACTTTGCAAAGTTAAGGCATTTAGCTGGAAACGCTTTACCTCCCCTCCTGCTGAGAAGGCAAATGAGGCCCTTTTTGGAAGGGGGAAGATTTCGCCACTTTGTCCGCTAGATGGCAGCGAACGCTTAGAGATCTTCCAAAGACAGCCCCGTTTCCTTTCACTGCAGTATCGTCCAGATCCTTCTCTTTTTCTTTTCTTTTTTTTGCACGCTTCCTTACTGAGAGGGTACAGAAAATGGGGCACTTCGTGTTCCGTTCTTCTGACCGTCCCCAGCATCGAGAGCATTTCCACCCACGATCGCAGACTCCCAAGAAGTTTGCATACTTCTGTGTAAATCCGCTTGGGATTTTCAGGCCGCTTTTCTTTTTACGAAGACTCGTGGGCCTGTCTTCCGGACTGAAGAATTAGAAAGGCTGGCCCTAGACTGTCTGACTGTCTGGCAACCTAGGCACTGATAATGTCATCAAGTCACCGGGCCCAATTCAAGAGATGTCTGGGGACTTTGGGGGTAGAACCAGGGGCAAGGTCGTAACAGACGCGATTGAACTCCAAAGGGAGTTCTGGCCATCACATTTAAAGGGATTACACACCTTTCAAATGCCTTCCCTCCGTTTGAAATAATAAAGGATAGGGGCACCTTCTTTGGGGGCCTATAGAATTTAACCCCCTTGTCCAACCCTTTTGAAACTTGGAGAGTCTTTTGAGGAGAGGCACTGGATGCTATGCTGCAAATTTGGTACCTCTACTTCAAAAAGCAGCCCCCCCAGAGTCCCAGATACTTGCGGATCAATTCTTCATTATTTCCTATGGGAATACATCTCCATAGGGAATAATAGAGTTCCCAGCAGACATTTCCCTCCCCCCCACCCCGCTTCCTGATGACCCTGAAATGGGGGAGGGCCTCCAGACTGGGGGATCCCCTGCCCCCCCTGGAGATTTATATAAAAAACAAAATACATGGCTGTGATATGAATAGGCTGCCAGACTTTTTAATAATTTAATAAGGGAGAGCCAGTTTGGTGTAGTGGTTAAGTGTGCAGACTCTTATCTGGGAGAACCGGGTTTGATTCCCCACTCCTCCACTTGCACCTGCTAGCATGGCCTTGGGTCAGCCATAGCTCTGGCAGAGGTTGTCCTTGAAAGGGCAGCTGCTGGGAGAGCCCTCTCCAGCCCCACCCACCTCACAGGGTGTCTGTTGTGGGGGAGGAAGGGAAAGGAGATGGTGAGCCGCTCTGAGACTCTTCGGAGTGGAGGGCGAGATATAAATCCAATATCTTCATCTACCTCACAGGCCGTCTGTTGTGGGGGAGGAAGGGAAAGGAGATTATGAGCCGCTCTGAGACTCTTCGGAGTGGAGGGTGGGATGTAAATCCAATATCTTCATCTACCTCACAGGGTGTCTGTTGTGGGGGAGGAAGGGAAAGGAGATTGTGAGCCGCTCTGAGCCTCCTCGGAGTGGAGGGCGGGATATAAATCCAATATCTTCATCTACCTCACAGGGCGTCTGTTGTGGGGGAGGAAGGGAAAGGAGATTGTGAGCCGCTCTGAGCCTCCTCGGAGTGGAGGGCGGGATATAAATCCAATATCTTCATCTACCTCACAGGGTGTCTGTTGTGGGGGAGGAAGGTAAAGGAGATTGTGAGCCGCTCTGAGACTCTTCGGAGTGGAGGGCGGGATGTAAATCCAATATCTTCATCTACCTCACAGGGTGTCTGTTGTGGGGGAGGAAGGGAAAGGAGATTGTGAGCCGCTCTGAGCCTCTTCGGAGTGGAGGGCGGGATATAAATCCAATATCTTCATCTACCTCACAGGGTGTCTGTGGTGGGGGAGGAAGGGAAAGGAGATTGTGAGCCGCTCTGAGCCTCTTCGGAGTGGAGGGCGGGATATAAATCCAATATCTTCTTCTTCTTCTAATTTTAAAATAGGTTAGCATGCTTTTTAAATATTAAACCGCTACAGATTTGATCAATGTATTGGAAACAAAAGTTCACACTGACAACCATAAAATGCGTTTGAATCCTTATGAACAGAGCCCATAGCGATTAACTGAAGCAGCACACAAGTAACTAGCTGCGATAATACAGTAGACGCGTTTCGTGTTGCCCGCTTCATCAGTATTATGATTTCTTCCACTTGTGCTGTATATTACAAGGGACAAGGAAACAAAAAGCAAAAAGCCCCACGTGAACCAGCTTCTATATCCAATTACATAACAAGAAAAACCATTCATATATAAATAATCGTATTTAACCCACATATATTGCTTTCATCAAAACCACCATAATACTCAGTCCTTTGAACAAAAAGGAAGCATTTACTCCAAGAGTTCTTTTCCTTTATGTGGTAAAATTGTCCAGCTTTCCCACGTAATCCTGGTGTGATATTCCCAATGATGAATGTCTCTCAATGGATGCAGCCAAATTTTCAAAGAGGAAAGGGACAAGGTTGTACTAATACCCTTGTTTCGCAAAAGCTTTTTCAAGCTGTAAAAGACCTCTTAGCAGAGACTTCTTCAAGCTGCAATAAACCTCTTGGTAGAGAGCGTATTCAAGCTGGAATAGAGATCTTAGCAAAGAGCTTCATTCAAGCAGCAATACACCTCTTAGCAAATTCTTAAAGCAAAGGCAATCATAGCCCAAATGTTTTTTGACTGAACACCCAAAGGACTTTTTAATAATTTTAAAATATCTTTGCATGCTTTTTAAATTTTTCTATTTAAAACACTTCTCCAGTCAAGCCAGCTGGTGGCTTGGAGAATGCATTTAAAGTTAAAGTTGCTTCCTCCCTTCTCCCTCCTCCATCTATTTTCCTTCCTTCCTTCCTTCCTTCCTTCCTTCCTTCCTTCCTTCCTTCCTTCCTTCCTTCCTTCCTTCCTTCCTTCCTTCCTTCCTTCCTTCCTTCCTTCCTTCCTTCCTTCCTTCCTTCCTGCCTTCCTTCCTTCCTTCCTGCCTTCCTTCCTTCCTTCCTTCCTTCCTTCCTTCCCTCCCTCCCTCCCTCCCTCCTTCCTTCCTTCCCTCCCTCCCTCCCTCCCTCCCTTCCTTCCTTCCTTCCTTCCTTCCTTCCTTCCCTCCTTCCTTCCCTCCTTCCTTCCTTCCTTCCTTCCTTCCTTCCTTCCTTCCTTCCCTCCTTCCCTCCTTCCTTCCTTCCTTCCTTCCTCCCTTCTTTCCTTCCCTCCTTCCTCCCTCCCTCCCACTTCCTTCCTTCCTTCCTTCCTTCCTTCCTTCCTTCCTTCCTTCCTTCCTTCCTTCCTTCCTTCCTTCCTTTTTATCTTGCAGCTCTCAAACATCTGATGTCTATTCTATGTGCCTCTTACATTAAGCAAGTTTGCCCACCCCTGTTCTATATCAATGGAGAGTCGTCCAAAAGGTCTGGGAAATGGGTTCCAATTGCCAACAAGTAGACCAGGAGTTCCTGGAAGTGCTGAAAGGGAGAAAGAACACTGGGTCCTGATGCTGGCTTACCAAACTCCAGGTAAGGGCTGGAGTTCTCCCTGAATTGCTGTTGCAGATGACAGAGCTCATCTCCCCTTGAGGAAATGGAAGCTTTGGAGGGCAATCTGCATCGCATCCCACCCCCACTGAGCTCCCGCCTCTCCTCTGATTCCATTCCTAATCCTTGTGACATTTCTCAAGGCACTCTTAACCTGGAGCCATGAAGCAGACAGTGGCATGGGACTGGCTACCGTAGATCAGCTGACCTGTGGTCCTGGAGGTTTTTCTTAAAGTGCCAACTGACAGTTCAGTTTCTGGGCCTGTAGTGTTCTTGGTTCAAGCCGGGAATCATAGAATCATAGAGTTGGAAGGGACCTCTAGGGTCATCTAGTCCAACCCCCTGCACAATGCAGGACACTCTCCCTAAATTCACAGGATCTTCATTGCTGTCAAGTGGCCATCTAGCCTCTCCTAGGAAGGAGAGCCCACCACCTCCTGAGGAAACCTGTTCCACTGAGGAATCACTCTAACGGTCAGGAAGTTCTTCCTAATGTTGCACCGGAAACTCTCTTGATTTAATTTCAACCCATTGGTTCTGGTCCTACCTTCTGGGGCCACAGAAAACAATTCCACACCATCCACTATATGACAGCTCTTCAAAGACTTGAAGATGGTGATCCTATCACCTCTCAGCCGCCTCCTCTCCAGGCTAAATATGCCCAGCTCCTTCAACCTTTCCTCATAGGACTTGGTTTCCAGACCCCTCACCATCTTTGTCACCCTCCTCTGGACCCGTTCCAGCTTGTCTATATCCTTCTTAAAATGTGGTGCCCAAAACTGAACACAATACTCCAGGTGAGGTCTTACCAGAGCAGAGTAAAGCGATACCATCACATCACGTGATCTGGACACTATACTTCTGTTGATACAACCCAAATCTGTACTGGCCTTTTTAGCCACCGCTTCACACTGTTGACTCATGTTCAGTGTACGATCCACTAAGACCCCTAGATCCTTTTCACACATACTACCGCTAAGACAAGTATAAACAGATCTTCCTTGTTTCGATTCTTTTTATAGGGTTCGTCTTAATCGGCATGTGTGTGTGTTTGTGCGTGTCAACTCACTTCCATCTTCTGGCAACTCTATGAATTAATGACCTCCCAAGCGTTCTATTGTTGGCAGCTTGACTTGGGTCTTGACAACTGGGGGCCGTGGCTTTCATAGAGAGTGAGTTTGGTGTAGTGGTTAAGTGCAAGGAAGGACTCTTATCTGGGAGAAAAAAGTGGGTTTGATTCCCCTCTCCTCACATGGACCTGGGGATGTGACCTTGAGTCAGTCACAAGTTCTCAAAGAGCTGCTCCTCTTTCCATCAGAGCTCTCTCAGCCCTACTACCTCACAGGGTGTTTGTTGTGGGGTGGGGGAAGGGAAAGCAGATTGTAAACGACTCTCAGGCTCCTTCAGGTAGTGAAGTGTGGGGTATAAATCCATTTTTTTCTTCTCTTCTTCTTTATTGAGTCCGTTCATCTCACGTTGGCTCTTCCCAGGGCTTTCTTTGTAGCAGGAACTCATCTGCATTTTAGGCCACACACCCCTGATGTAACCAGTCCTCCTGGAGCTTACAGTAGGCCCTGTACAAAGAGCCCTGTAAGCTCTTGGAGGATTGGCTCCATCAGGGGTGTGAGGCCTAATTTGCAAAGGAGTTCCTCCTACAAAAAAAGCCCTATGCTTCTTTTACCCAAAGGGTGATTAACATGTGGAATTCACTGCCACAGGAGGTGGTGGCGGCTACAAGCATAGCCAGCTTCAAGAGGGAAATGGATAAGCATATGGAGCAGAGTTTCATCAGTGACTATTAGCCATAGGGTATTGTTGGAACTCTCTGTGTGGGGCAGTGATGCTCTGTATTCTTGTGCTTTGGGGGGCACAGTGGAAGGGCTTCTAGCCCCACTGGTGGACCTCTTGATGGCACTTGGGTTTTTTGGCCACTGTGTAACACAGAGTGTTGGACTGGAGCCATTGGCCTGATCTGACATGACTTCTCTTATGTTCTTATGTTCTGATGATTGCCTTTTCCAGTGAGTCTTTTCTTCTCACAATGTGGCCAGAGTATGATAGTTTCAGCTGAGAGAGTTCAAGCTTGACTTGATCAAGAAGCCATGTCTATCTCTTTGGCAGTCCATGAATACATTGTTGAAAAATGTATAAAAATCAAAAAGAAAACTACAAAATTCAAACTAACAGTCCAGTAACACACACACACAAGATTTAGAGAAGCTAGAACATGTCCAGAGGAGGGCAATAAAGATGGTGAGAAGTCTGGAGACCAAGTCCTATGAGGAAAGGCTGAAGGAGCTGGGCATGTTTAGCTTGGAGAGGAGGTGGCTGAGAGGTGATAGGATCACCATCTTCAAATACTTACTCAAGTAAGAGCTGTCATCTACAGGATGGTGTGGAAGTGTTTTCTGTGGCCCCAGAAGGTAGGACCAGAACCAATGGGTTGAAATTCAATCATATAGAGGATGGTGTGGAAGTGTTTTCTATGGCCCCAGGAGGTCAGGCAGAACCAACGGGTTGAAATTAAATCAAAAGAGTTTCCGGCTCGTCATTAGGAAGGACTTCCTGACTGTTAGAGTGGTGCTTCAGTGGAACAGGCTTCCTCAGAAGAAGGTGGGCTCTCCTTTGGGAATTTTCAAGCAGAGGCTAGATGGCCATCTGACAGCTACGTTGATTCTGTGTACTAAGGCATAGGGAGTAGACCGATGAGAAATGCACAGGTGAGGGTGGACTGGTCTTTGAACTTACTGGGGAAAACCTCTGCTGGGGTGCTGTTATGGAGAGCCAGTGGTGACTGGGAGCACTTTAATCCAAATGACATGTGAGAGGCTGGCAGCACCGCAAGGGCTGATTGGCTTGGATCTATGCCACAGAGGCCACAACGGCAGGTGTACACTTGCAAGCCTACACCAGATGTCATTGTTTGCCGTGGCTGTTTTAATATCTGTCTAATTCACAGTAATCCGTACTTCAAGCACTCAGAGGCTTTTCTGGCAGAATACCCTTTTCTTTGCGTGCCTCTGGCTTCCCAGCGTGAAGAAGAAGAAGATATTGGATTTATATCCCACCCTATACTCTGAATCTCAGAGAGGTCACAATCTCCTTTACCTTCCCCTGTAAGCCGAACGCAACAGAGCTTGGCAGGGCTCTTTTTGTAGCAGGAACTCCTTTGCATATTAAGCCACACACCCCTGATGTAGCCAATCCTCCTGGAGCTTACAATAGGCCCTGTACTAAGATACCTCAAAGCCCTTGGAGGATTGGGTATATAAGGGGGGCGTGGCCTAATATGCAAAGGAGTTTCTGCTAGAAAAAGAGCCCTGGAGCTTGGGCTTATTTAAAACCATTAGGGCACGATATGAGTCGATATCACAACATGCCCACAGATGCTATCGTTTTCGCGGCTGCGAAAGCCTACAAGGGGCAGTCTTCCCATCAGTCTCTGCCAGTGGCCATGCTGCAAACCCTTTTGTGGAAACCTATAATCTCTGCTAGGGGTGTCCGGAATCCAAAGATCTCCCGACAGGGGTTGTGGTGAGATTAAAGCCAGACACCTGGGGGTGACCGATGGTAAGGACAGGCATCGGGACTCCAGGAAAAATTAAAACTCCCACTCTTCAAGGCCCATGTTTTCGAGCAGTTGTGTGTGAGTGGAAACTCCAGGCATCCTGGCAACCAAGCCAGTGATCATGATATCCATATATACACAAAATAGTGCGTTCACATTCGTTCTCGTTCACATTCCCCCCCCTTCAAGACCTCCCTCTAGAGATGGGGTCTTGAACTGCAACACAGTCTGTAGTTGATCTTGACAGGCGAAGTTTCCCGAAGAAAATGAAGTGTTAGTCGGGATACCCCTCCCTAGCTAAAAGGAAAACATGGAGCCGCTAAACCAAGCTACTCAAAAATCAGATTTAAAAATCCAGGAACCAATAGGCCAAAGGATATTCCGTTGAAGACTAGAACACCCCCCATCCCACAACAGACAACCTGTGAGGTAGGTGGGGCTGAGAGAGCTCTCCCAGAAGCTGCCCTTTCAAGGACAGCTCTGCGAGAGCTATGGCTGACCCAAGGCCATTCCAGCAGCTGCAAGTGGAGGAGTGGGGAATCCAACCTGGTTCTCCCAGATAAGAGTCTGCACACTTAACCACCACACCAAACTGGCTCTCTTAATAGATCTTTGGAGTCTGGAGCTGGCACTTTGCAGTCCTCTCTTCCTGTCAGCCCTGCAGCCTGTGGGCTTTTCGGCCGGCTTCGCACACTTTTTGTGCTGACGAGAGCTTCTGAGGGTCGAGATGGACCGAAAATTCGCCTGACTGCCGAAAATTCACACAACTGTTTCCTTCCCTGACTTTCCCGACGTCCTCCCTCCGCTGGAGCAGCTGCGGTCCCTTCCTCTCGCTCCCAAGACAGCTGATATTCTTCCCCGAGGGCATTGTGGGCTGCTGTATATGAGCGTCTCCTAGAGAGATGGAAGGGAAACATCGACAATGTTTGAGGCGCTGATACAGCTATCAGCAGAAGTACTTATCACCCTGGGTGGCATTAGTCAATTATGACAGGCAGCCCACTGGCAACACCAGACAATTGATAATAAAACATCATCTCTCTTTCTCTCTCTCTCTCTCTCTCTTTTTCCCTCCCTCCCTGCTTCCCCCCTCATTGCATATTTACCAACTACCATCTTCCCAGAACATGTTTCCAATTCACAGATGAGTGCTTCAGATTGTCAATCGGGACTCCTTCACAGGAGAAGAAGGGAAAGTAGAGAATGTTGGGTTTTAAACAAGGCCGCCATGGGGTTACTTAGCTCCACCTTGCAGGAGAGGGATAGAATACGATTCCACCTTGCAGGCCTGTTGGGTGGTTGGAGAAGTGACCTCTGGCAATGGTTGCTCCTCCTATTACATCTTCAGGGTAGAAGAAGACAATATGGGATTTATATCCCACCCTCCACTCTGAATCTCAGAGCGACTCACAATCTCCTTTACCTTTCTCCTCCACAACAGACACCCTGTGATGCGGGTGGGGATGAGAGAGCTCTCCCAGAAGCTGCCATTTCAAGGACAGCTCTGCAAGAGCTATGGCTGACCCAAGGCCATTCCAGCAGCTGCAAGTGGAGGAATGGGGCAAGTGGAGGGTGGGATATAAATCCAATATCCTCCTCCTCCCCTCCCCCTCCTCCTTCTCCTCCTCCTCCTTCTTCTTGGAATGTGAACAAAGGGGACCCAATAGATGTTGTTTGCCCTGACTTCCAGAAAGCTTTTGATAAAGTTCCTCCTCAAAGGCTCCTTAGTAAGCTTGAGAGTCATGGGGTATAAGGAAAAGTCCTCTTATGGATCAAAACCTGGAAAATTAATAGGAAATAGCGAGTGAGTATAATTGGGTAATTTTTGCAGTACAGGGTGCTAAGCAGTGGCGTACTGCAGGGCTCGGTACTGGGTCCAATGCTTTTTAACTTGTTCATTAATGATTTGGAGTTGGGAGTAAGCAGTGAAGTGGTTGAGTTTGCAGATGACATGAAATTGTTCAGGGTGCTGAGGACCAGAGAGGATTGTAAGGCACTCCAAAGGGATCTGTCGAGGCTGGGCAAGTGGGCGTCAACATGGCAAATGAGGTTCAACATGACCAAATGCAAAGTATTACACATTGGGGCCAAAAATCCTAACTACCGTATTTTTCGGACCATAAGACGCACTTCCCCCCCAAAAAAAAGTGTGGGGGGAAAGTGTGTGTGTCTTATGGAGTGAAGGTACCTTCCTCGGGGGGGGCGATCCGTTGCCTCCGCCTCTGATCCCGGCGCTTCCCCCACGCCTACCTGCCTGGCTCCAGCTTCTTCCAGCAAGTGCTGGGATCGCTCCACGCTGCCCCCACCGCAAACCCACCGCTTCGCGAGCGCCGGCTGCGGAGAGGGCAGCGTGCTTCCTCTGTGCCTGTCTGCCTGGCTCCAGCTCTGACGCTTACAGCAAGCGCCAGGATCGCTCCCTCTGCCCTCCGATCCCAGTGCTTGCTTTAAGCATCAGAGCTGCAGCCAGGCAGACAGGCACGGAGGAAGCACCCGCCCTCTCCGCAAACCCAGCGCTTCGCGAGCGCCAGCTGTGGAGGGGGTGGGTGCTTCCTCCGTGCCTGTCTGCCTGGCTCCAGCTCTGATGCTTACAGCAAGCGCTGGGATTGGAGGGCGGAAGGAGCCATCCTGGCGCTTGCTGTAAGCATCAGAGCTGGAGCCAGGCAGACAGGCACGGAGGAAGCACCCGCCCCCTCCGCAAACACAGCACTTCACGAGCGCCGGCTGTGGAGGGGGCGGGTGCTTCCTCCGTGCCTGTCTGCCTTGCTCCAGCTCTGATTCTTAAAGCAAGCGCTGGGATCGGAGGGCAGAGGGAGCGATCCTGGTGCTTGCTGTAAGCATCAGAGCTGGAGCCAGGCAGACAGGCATGGAGGAAGCACACTGCCCTCTCCGCAGCCGGCGCTCGTGAAGCGCTGGGTTTGCGGTGGGGGCAGCGTGGAGCGATCCCAGCGCTTGGTGAAAGAAGCTGGAGCCAGGCAGGCACGGGGGAAGCGCCGGGATCGGAGGCGGAGGCAGCGGATCGCCCCCCAGGAGGAAGGTGCGTCCTATGGTCCGGAGCACCTTATGGTCTGAAAAATTCGGTAACTCACTGAAAATGTTGAGACAGTGTGCGATTGCAATAAAAAAGGCCAACACCATGCTGGGAATTATTAGGAAGGGAATTGAAAACAAATCAGCCAGTATCATAATGCCCCTGTATAAATCGATGGTGCGGTCTCATTTGGAATACTGTGTACAATTCTGGTCACCGCACCTCAAAAAGGATATTATAGCATTGGGAAAAGTCCAGAAAAGAGCGACTAGAATGATTAAAGAGTTGGAACACTTTCCCTATGAAGAAAGGTTAAAACGCTTGAGGCTTTTTAGCATATTGTTGGAATTCTGTCTGGGGCAGTGATGCTCTATATTCTTGGTGCTTGGGAGGGGCAACAGTGTGAGGGGTTCTGGTGTCCTGGCCCTGCTGATGGACCTCCTGATGGTTCCTGGTTTTCATTGGCCACTGTGTGACACAGATTGTTGATCTGGATGGGCCATTGGCCTGATCCAGCTTGGCTTCTCTTATGTTCTAACATACTAAGTGTAGTGGATAGAAAGAGTGACTACACTGTTCTAACCAACTGGATGGCTTTGGACTGTAGTAGGCCATCTGCTTTGTTCAGTACAGGAGGAGAGACACCTGGCTGTTCTTCCCAATGCACGCAGGAAAGAAGGAATAGGAGGAGAACAAAGAGGAAGGAAGTTCCCTGAGATTGGTTAGAAAGGGTGAGTGAAAGCAGAACCAGACAGGAAGGAGACTGATACGGACCTAGCTATCCAGCTTGCTCTATGGTGTTTGTAGTCTTGGAGGACTGAGCAAGAGTCATCGTTCTTCTATCAGATCTTTCTATCAGATCTGTTCTTCTATCAGATCTTTCCCTACTGATGGACAGCTCTGACTCAGGAAGGTGTTGCTTAGTTGGGAAAAACTCACATGATCAGCCCTGCCAACATGGTTGAGATCCACATGATTGCCATGAAGTCATTCTGCAAAGAAGCTGCTTCTGCCTCTCTGGCTATGAATCTGAAAAGGACTCAGAATTCAGGTGTAACAGGCCATATAAGAAAATTTAGTCCAAAGGAATCATGTGATTCTACCAATGAATTAGTAGGTCTGGCCCTTTAAGCTATCTGTACAGAAGGATCAAGGCTTTTTTGTAGCAGGAACTCCTTGGCATATTAGGCCACACCCCCTGATATAGCCAATACTCCAAGAGCTTATAGGGCTCTTCTTACAGGACCTTCTGGAAGAGGATTGGCTACATCAGGGGTGTGTGGCCTGATATGCAAAGGAGTTCTTGCTACCCAAAAAAAAAAGCTCTAAGAAGGACTATCACGGCCATGATGGCTAAAAGGCACTTCAATGACAATGTACCTCTGAAGACCAGTCATGGAGATGGAGGTCATGGAGATGCCTGGGGTTTGTGGAGGTACCTGAAATTAGACAAATTCATGGAGGACCACCCCATTTATGGCTATTAGCCATGATGTCTTCATGGAATTTCCATGTTCAGAGGTAGTAATCTTCTTAATATCAGTTGAGTGTGGAGGAAATATAAGGGTGAGACTCAGACCTTCATGCCTTTCTCACAGGTCTTCCAGAAACATCTTTTTAGTCACCATGTGGAAGAGAACACTGGACCCGATGGACAACAGAAGCAGAAGCAGAAGAAGAAGAAGAAGAAGAAGAAGAAGACATTGGATTTATATCCCATCCTCCGCTCCGAATCTCAGAGCAGCTCACAACCTCTTTTATCTTCTTACTCCACAACAGACACCCTGTGAGGTGGGTGGGGCTGAGAGAGCTCTCCCAGAAGCTGCCCTTTCAAGAAAGCTCTGCAAGACCTATGGCTAACCCAAAGCCATTCCAGCAGCTGTTCTCTCAGAGAAGAGTTCGCACACTTAACCACGACACCAAACTGTTTCTCCTTTGCGTCAAAGGCAGTAGTGCTGTTGCAGGAGACTCAATTCCAGGCAAGCATAGCCCCTGTGTTTAATTCCAGCCATGTATTGATAGAAGACCCTCTTAGGTGGGTACCATCGAGCGTGAACCTATAGCAATCCCTGGGGGAACGGCACTCATTGGCTAATCCTTTTTCCTTAGTGGTATTACGTAGTCGGACTTTGTTTGGTTGGTCTCAGCCGCCACATCCTCAGGGATGTCGGCGGTGGCCTTGTTCGTTCAACTGCCTTCCCCCCCCCCTCACCCTAGCAAACAAGATTTAAAGAAACATAAATGGGGGCTGCGCGCGAGAGAGGGAAGGTAACATCGCCCGGCTGAATAATGGACGCTAACAGGCAAAGCAAACAGTTAAATAAAAGATGTGCGTGGCTCGCCGAAACTTTAGGGATGCATATTCAACGCGTTGCATTATTAAATACAGCGGCAAGCATATGGGTGCCTGCAATTAATGTATATAAATAGCTGATAAAATTGCTCAGTATTAGGCAGCTAGCGGCAAAAATGACCTCATATGTCAAGCAGACAAGCAGGCTGTAACCATTTTCTTTGTACACCTCAGAGATGATAAATTAGCTTTATAGGCAGCGTGGGGCCCTTATCACATTACAGCACCAAGCGTTTGATAAAAGGGGGAAAAAATACGCCTCAGCTAAAAATCGAAGGGAAATTTGGAGTCCCCGTGGACCTTGTTTTCCCCCCCCTTCCCCCTGTTTTTTTTTTTTTTTAATGGGAAGAATTTTTAACCAACTTCCTCAGGGAGGAAGAAGATTCATGGCTGCGTGGCAAAACGAATGCCCCCCATTTGGGTCGGCAATTATTCCGAGCGCTTCTCCTCTTCTTCCTCCTCCATCTTCATTTTCCTCTTCCTCCCTTCTCCCCCTTCCCTGTTTCTCTCTTCCCTGCTCTCTCTTTTCAATATGGCCTGGGGCCTGCCTACCTGAAGGACCATCTCTCCCCACATGTTCCCCAGAGAGTACTGAGGTCGGGAACCCAAAATCTTCTCACTATCCCTGGGCCAAAAGAAGCCGGTTTAAAATCCACTAGAGATAGGGCTTTCTCTGTTATGGCCCCTACATGGTGGAATCAGCTGCCGGAGGAGGTGAGGGCCCTGCGGGTGGGATACAAATCATAAATAAATAAATAAATAAATAAATAAATAAATAAATAAATAAATAAATAAATAAAAGAGAGGCTGCAATGGTTAAAATAAGTAGCAGAGCACACGGACGTCCCATGGCGGGGGAGCGGAAAGCAGGCGCATTGAAGAGCATCGGTTAATGAACTGCGCAAAAGTTCCCATGAGCAGGGGTGGTATGGTTATTGTGGGAGACTATCCCAGTGTGCCCTAGAGGGCCACTGGCAGCCAGCAGCAAACAGAACTAAGCTCCAGAAGCTATTCTGAACCAGAAGAAGAAAAAGATGATGATGATGATGATATTGGATTGATAGCCCACCCTATACTCTGAATCTCAGAGTGGCCACCTTCCTCTCCCACAACAGATACACTGTGAGGTAGGTGGGGCTGAGAGAGTTCTTACAGCAGCTGCCCTTTCAAGGATAGTTCTTGAGAGCTATGGCTGACCCAAGGCCGTTCCAGCAGCTGCAAGTGGAGGAGTGGGGAGTCAAACCTAGTTCTCCCAGATAAGAGTTCATGCACTTCACCACTACACCCAACTGGCTCTCTATTAGAGCTATGGCTGACCCAAGGCCATTCCAGCAGCTGCAAGTGGAGGAGTGGGGAGTCAAACCCGGCTCTCCCAGATAAGAGTTCATGCACTTAACCACTACACCCAACTGGCTAAGAACATAAGGACATAAGAGAAAACATACTGGAACAGGCCAATGGCCCATCCAGTCCTACAGTCTGTGTAACACAGTGGTCAAAACCCAGGTGCCACCAGGAGGTTCACCGGTAGGATCACCAAGGTTTTTTTTTGTTTTAGCAGGAACTCCTTTGCATATTAGGCTGCACCCCCCTGATGTAGCCAATCCTCCAAGAGCTTACAGGGCTCTTCTTAAAGGGTCCACTGTAAGCTCTTGGAGGATTGGCTACATCAGGGGGCGCAGCCTGATATGCAAAGGAGTTCCTGCTTTAAAGAAAGCCGTGGGGGAGGGGTCACAATTCCAGAAGGTCTTCCGCCATGCTCCACCCAAGAACCAAGAACACAGAGCATCACTGCCCCAGACATAAGAACATAAGAGAAGCCATGCTGGATTAGGCCAGTGGCCCATACACTCCAACAGTCTGTGTCAAAGAAGATAGAAGATACTGGATTTATATCCCGCCCTCCACTCCGAAGAGTCTCAGAGCGGCTCACAATCTCCTTTCCCTTCCTCCCCCACAACAAACACCCTGTGAGGTGGGCGGAACTGGAGAGGGCTCTCACAGCAGCTGCCCTTTCAAGGACAACCTCTGCCAGAGCTATGGCTGACCCAAGGCGATGCCAGCAGGTGCAAGTGGAGAAGCGGGGAATCAAACCTGGAATCAAACAGGGGCCGAAACCCAGGAACCATCAGGAGGCCCACCAGAAAGTGTTCCAATTATACCTTGTGGCTAATAACTAATCCCCTCCAATCCCTTGTTGAAGTAGAAGAAGAAGAAGATGCTAGATTTATACTCTGCCCCTCTCTCTGAATCAGAGTCTCAGAGTGGTTCGCAATCTCCTTTACCTTCCACCCTCACAACAGACACCCTGTGAAGTAGATGGGGCTGAGAGAGTTCTCACAGAAGTTGTCCTTTCAAGGACAGCTCTGCAAGAGTTATGAGCCGTTGAAAACAGGGTGTTTTAATTAATCCATAGGGTCACCATAAGATGGAAGCAACTCAATGGCAGGAGGAGATTGGATTTATACCCCACCCTTCACCACCCAAAGGAGTCTCAAAGTGGCTTACAATCTCCTTCCCCTTCCCCTCCCCACATCTGTCACCCTGGGAGGCAGGTGGGTTGAAAACTCTGATAGAAATTGCTCTTTCCAGCATCTGACAGAGTTATGACTGACCCAAGGTCTCTCCAGCAGTTGCATGTGGAGGAGTGGGGAATCAAACCTTGGAGAGCCAGTTTGGTGTAGTGGTTAAGTGTGCAGACTCTTATCTGGGAGAACCGGGTTTGATTCCCCACTCCTCCACTTGCACCTGCTGGAATGGCCTTGGGTCAGCCATAGCTCTGGCAGAGGTTGTCCTTGAAAGGGCAGCTACTGTGAGAGCCCTCTCCAGCCCCACCCACCTCACAGGGTGTCTGTTGTGGGGGAGGAAGGGAAAGGAGATTGTGAGCCACTCTGAGACTCTTCGGAGTGGAGGGCGGGATATAAATCCAATATCTTCTTCTTCTCCAAGATAAGAGTCAATGCACTTAACCACTACACCAAACTGAGCCATAGCCCCTTCCCTTTTCCTTCATGAATGGCACTATGTTCCATGACTTTGCCTTGTTCTCCTTCAGTTCCATCATGTTCAGTGGTAGAGAGTTCCACAGATTAATTTCACCTGCCAATGAAGAAGCAGTTCCTTTTATCTGTCCTAAACCTTCAGCCAGAAAAGAGGCTTTTCAGTGAGTCTGTGTGATGTTGATCTGGATGTGCTACATGCTACTCACCTTCCTAGAAAGGTGGACAATCCCATTGGGCCTCTATCAGTAGACAATCTGGTTATGCCAAATACAGAGATATATCTTCCCCTCAAAGGTGGGTGCCTGTCGCAACTCTGAATGTATATTTGATCCCTTGTCTCTGTTGAGTCAGGAGGCAAGCTGAAATTTGTGGTTCACGCAGAAGCGTGAGGATGGGTACCCTACAAAGGAACTTTTGCATTCTAGTGTGAGGTTGAGGTGTGCTGCCTTCTTTAATTCTGTTGAAGTTCATCTTTGCGGAGAAAGACTGCACTAGCACACCGGTGGCCAAACTTGCTTAATGTAAGAGCCACATAGAATAAATGCCAGATGTTTGAGAGCTGTGAGACATGAACGTCAGATGTGTGAGAATCACAAGACAGGAATAATAGAATCATAGAGTTGGAAGGGACCTCCAGGGTCACCCATTCTAACCACCTGCACAATGTAGGAAACTCACAAATTCCTCCCCCTAAATTTAGAGGATCTTCATTGCTGTCAGATGGCCATCTAGCCTCTGTTTAAAAACCTCCAAGGAAGGGGAGCCCACCACTTCCTGAGGAAGCCTGTTCCACTGAGGAACCGCTCTAATGGTCAGGAAGTTCTTCCTAATGTTGAGCTGGAAGGAAGGAAGGAAGGAAGGAAGGAAGGAAGGAAGGAAGGAAGGAAGGAAGGAAGGAAGGAAGGAAGGAAGGAAGGAAGGAAGGAAGGTGTCATATTCTCAGGGCGCAGGCAGGAGGAAGTCTAAAGCTGGTCTGAAGTCAAAGTTCAGGAAGTCAATCAGGAGCCGAGTTATAACAACAAAATTGCAAGCCAGAAGCAGAAGTCAGTGTCCAAAGCCAATGGGTCAGGGTGCCAAGGAATTCAAACCGGTCAGGAACTGGAATCAGGAAGGATCGTGGATGCAAGCCAGTGAATCGACTCATTGCTTCCACGAGGTTGCCAAGTCCCAGGTGTGAGTTATATGGAAGCCTCAATCAGCCAGCTCCCTGGGTGGCTGTGATTCTCCTAGTATTCGGGGCTAAGAGATTGGAAGCATTGGCGTGCCTCGTATCTGCGTTCTGGAAGTCTTTTCCAAAGACGGTTCCGCATTCTTGAGATGGGAGGGGGAGAGCTTGGAGGAGACTGATTGTCAACAGCCCTCGGTGCCTGGAATGTGGGGAGAGTGATTGATGGGCCAGCTGTTGGTTCTTCAGCTGAGGCACTGGAAGGCCGTTCTTCCTGGTCTGTTAACCCTTCCTGCTCCCTTTCCTCAGGGCTCATGACAGAAGGAAGAAAGGAAGATGGGGGAAAGGGGGAGGTGAAAAGAAAGCAACTTTAAACACATTCTCCAAACTGCTGGCTGGCTTGACATGGAGAAGTGATTTAAAGAGGCAATCACCTTCTCGAAACTGGTCAACAGGGCAGTGGGGGCTTCAAGAGCCACACAAGATGTGTGAGAGAGCTACGTGTGGCTCCCAAGCCATCGTTTGGCCACCCCTGCGCTAGCAGAATGAACCACACTAGATTGCCTGACGTATTCAGAGGCAGCTTCATCACCCACACATCAGAGGTAGGATTTGGGGAGAAGAAAACGAAACTCCCACATGGGCACTAAAGTAAAGAAACAGCCTTTGAAAAAAGGATTCTTCCTTCCGCTCTCTTCTGAAGCTTGCTACAATAAAACTGTGTGTAGCCCAAAGCAAGCAGTCCGACAAAACGATGCAAATAAAGCACATTTGCATAGATCTGCTTATTTCACATCGTTTATTTTACTTCAAAGGACTGGGTTTACAGGGGGAAAAGTGACATGTTCTGGGAAAGGAACCTGGGGAAATGGAAAGAGAAGTTTACTACAGACCGTGGAAGACATTGGAGCTGTCCGTGGTCCTGATCGTGGAGTCCTATCAGCGGCCAAGGAAATGATGGTGCAGTGTGACTGGAGTTGTCCTTGGTGCTGATCTCATAAGAAGAGCTACGAGACAAGTGGTCTATCTACCTTGCCCTCCTGTCTCACAAAGTGGCCAGCCAGTTCCCCTGAACAGCCAACAACAGGGCACAGAGCTTGAGGCCTTCATAGAATCATAGAGCTGGAAGGGACCTCCAGGGTCATCTAGTCCAGCCCCCTGCACGATGCAGGAAACTCACAAATACCTCCCCCTAAATTCACAGGATCTTCATCGTCGTCACATCACCATCTATCCTCTGTTTAAAAACCTCCAAGAAAGGAGCGCCCACCACCTCCCGAGGAAGCCTATTCCACCGAGGAACCGTTCTAATGGTCAGGAAGTTCTTCCTAATGTTGAGCTGGAAACTCTTCGTATTCTAATTTCAACCCTTTGGTTCTGGTCCTACCTTCCGGGACTACAGAAAACAATTCTACATCATCCTCTAGATGACAGCCCTTCAAGTACTTAGAGATTTATTTATTTTATTTTTATTTTATTCGATTTATATCTCGCCCTACCCCACCGAGGTGGGCTCAGGGCGGCTTACAACATAAAAAGCTAACAAAAATCAGTTTAAAATACATTAATAATTATACAATAAAATACATAAAAACACATAAAACTCACTTCAATATGTACTATGCTACCTTTCCTTAAATCAATTCTTCAATATTCCAGTGTTCAATAATCTGATGTTCGAGATTTGAATATTCAGGCATTCCGATAACAATTAATTATATGCCAACCGGAAGAGGGCTGTTTTGCAGGCCCTGTGGAACTGTTCAAGGTTCCGCAGGGCCCTCACCTCCTCCGGGAGCTGATTCCACCAACAGGGAGCTGCAATCGAAAAGGCCCTGTCTCTGGTCGCTTTCAGACGGGCCTCCTTTGGCCCAGGGATTATGAGGAGGTTCTGGTGACCCTATCACCTCTCTTCCCCTGATGTTGCCTCCTGGCTCTGGGATTCAGAGTGCTAGTGCCTCTGAATGTGGATGATCTCTTCAGCCACCATAGCTAGTAGCTACTGACAGAGCCAGTTTGGTATAATGGTTGTGCACTGACTTTTATCCGGGAGAACCGGGTTTGATTCCTCACTCCTCCAGTGCAGCTGCTGGAGTGACTTTGGGTCAGTCATAACTCCCTCAGAGCTGTTCTGTTCCAGAGCAGTTTTTGGAGAGCTCTCTCAGTCCCACCTACCTCACAAGATGTTTGTTGTGGGGTGACAGGGGTTTTTTTTTATAGCAGGAACTCCTCTGCATATTAGGCCACACACCTCTGATGTAGCCAATCCTCCAAGAGCTTATAGGGCTTTTAGTACAGGGCGTACTGTAAGCTCCAGGAAGACTGGCTATATGAGGGGTGTGTGGCCTAATATGCAAAGGAGTTCCTGCGACAAAAAAAAAGCCTTGTGTGGAGGGGAAGGGAAAGGGGATTGTTTGCCCGTCTTAGACTCTGAGTGAAGGGCAGTATATAAATCTAATCTCCTCCTCCACTTATCCTCCATGAATCTGTCTAATCCCCCTTTAAAAAACGTTTATTTGTGTGGCCGTCACTACATTCTATGGCAGCAAATTCCACATGTCAGTCACTCCCTATGTAATGAAGTATTCCCAGCTCCCCCGAAATGGTTATTCAGCATGACTGCAGAAAAGAAGGGAGGGAATAGTCAGACAATTGTATAGATACAACGGGGCGGCTCTAAAGTGCTGCCAAGTTACAACCCAAAACCTTTAGGGTTTTTTAGGCGACGAGTTCAGAGGTGGTTGGCCATTGCCAGCCTTTATGCAGTGACCCTGGATTTAAGAACATAAGAGAAGCCATGTTGGATCAGGCCAGTGGCCCATCCAGTCCAACACATTGTGTCACATTTATATCAGGTGCTATCAGGAGGTCCACCAGTAAGGCCAGGACACTAGATGCCCTCCCACTGTGCCCCCTCCAAGCACAAGAATACAAAACATCACTTGCTCCAGATAGAGGGCTCCAACGATATGCTGTGGCTAATAGCTGCTGATGGACCTCTGCTCCATATGCTTATCCAATCCCCTCTTGAAGCTGTCTATGCTTGCAGCCGCCACCTCCTGTGGCAGTGAATTCCACATGCCAATCACCATTTGGGTGAAGAAATACTTCCTTTAATACGTTCTAAACCAACTGCTCAACAATTTCATTGAATGTCCACGAGTTCTTGTATTGTGAGAAAGGGAGAAAAGTCCTTCTTTCTCTACCTTCTCTATCCCGTGCATAATCTTGTAAACCTCTATCATGTCACCCCACCATGGAAGTTTCTCTAAGTGAAAGAGCCCCAAGCGTTTTAACCTTTCTTCACAGGGGAAGTGTTCCCACCCTTTAATCATTCTAGTCGCCCTTTTCTGCACTTTCTCCAATGCTATAATGTCTTTGGTGACCTCCCATTCCATGACTAACCAAGGCCATCCCTGCTTAGCTTCTGAGACCTGACGAGATCGGCTAGCTTGGGCCAGCTTGGAGAATGCATTTAAAAGTTAAAGTTGCTTCATTTCCACTCCCATTCATATGGAGTGTTGCTCTGTATTCTTGGTGCTTGGGAGGGGCAACAGTGTGAGAGCTTCTGGTGTCCTCGCCCCACTGATGGACCTCCTGATGGCACCTGGGGGTTTTGGCCACTGTGTGACACAGAGTGTTGGACTGGATGGGCCATTGACCTGATCCAGCATGGCTTCTCTTTTGTTCTTATGTCTGGCGCAGTGATGATCTGTATTCTTGGTGCTTGGGAGTGGCAACAGTGGGAGAGCTTCTAGTGTCCTGGCCCCACTGATGGACCTCCTGATGGCACCTGGTTTTTTTGGCCACAGTGTGACACAGGGGCCGTTTTCCCACTTACCTTACCCCGAAGCGACGTCCCTCTTCACTGCGCTGCGTCTGCGCGGATTTCGCACAAACTGCTGCGCAGCACCAGGAAGAGCCGCGTCGTCCCGGGGCTTTTGCGTCACAAATGTAAACTGCCAAAAAGCAGGTTTACATTTGCGACGCAAAAGCCCCGGGACGACGCGGCTCTTCCTGGTGCTGCGCAGCAGTTTGTGCGAAATCCGCGCAGACGCAGCGCGGTGAAGAGGGACGTCGCTCCGGGGTAAGGTAAGTGGGAAAACGGCCAGAGTGTTGGACTGGATGAGCCATTGGCCTGATTCAACATGGCTTTTCTTATGTTCTTATGTCTGGCGCAGTGATGCTCTGTATTCTTGGTGCTTGGGAGGGGCAACAGTGGGAGAGCTTCTAGTGTCCTGGCCCCATTGATGGACCTCCTGATGGCACCTGGTTTTTTTGGCCACTGTGTGACACAGAGTGTTAGACTGGATGGGCCATTGGCCTGATCCAGCATGGCTTCTCTTATGTTCTTATGTCTGGGGCAGTGATGCTCTGTATTCTTGGTGCTTGGGAGGGGCTACAGTGTAAGGGCTTCTGTTGTACTGGCCCCACTGAAGGACACAGACAAACCCCCTTCAGGGGTTGTCAGCTGCAACTTGTCTTGTTTTAAACAATTTTATTGATAACATCTGGTAATAATTCCCATTAATAACTTCTTTTCATCTATCCCATATGCTTCTTTCTAATCACCCCTCCCCCCATTACTTGACCCCCGCCAGTGTTATTTACTCAAAATACTAACATTAAAAGGTACCCTTAATTCCTAAGAACTAAAATTAATATTCTTCTTTCTTCTAAAGTTTAATCATTATCAAAAATTGTCCAATGTCCTTTTACTTTCCACTCGTCTTCTACATAACTTCTAAATTTTTTCCACTTCCTTTTAAAATCTTCTAAATCATAGTCTCTTAAAGTTCTTTTTAATTTGTCCATCTCACTCCATGTCATAACTTTTACAATCCAATCCCATTTTTCTGGTATTTTTTCTTGCTTCTCTAACTGCGCATATAGTGTTCTAGCAGCTGAAAGCAAGTACCAAATTATAGTTCTATCTTCTTTTGGAAATTTTTCCATTTGTAATCCCAACAGAAAAGTCTCTGCAGCTTTCTTGAATTCATATCCCAAGATCCTAGAAAAATTTTGTTGGATCATCTGCCAATACTTTTTCGCTCTTTCACAAGTCCACCACATATGGTAGAAAGAACCTTCATGTTTTTTTACATTTCCAACATCTGTCTGGCATCTTGTTATTCATCTTTGCCAATTTTTTAGGAGTCATATACCATCCATACATCATTTTAAAACAGTTCTCTTTAATACTCTGACATGTTGAAAGTTTCATAGAGTTCTTCCATAAATATTCCCATGTATCCATCTGTATTTCTTTATTTACATTTATTGCCCATTTAATCATTTGAGATTTCACTGCATCTTCTGTAGACCATTTTAAAAGTAACATACATTTTTGAAATTAATTTTTCATTATCTCCAAGCAGAGCTTTTTTCATTTCTGTTTGCTCTCGTCTTATTCCTTCAGTTTTAATATCGTTTTCCACCAAACTCTTTATTTGTTGCATTTGAAACCAATCATATTTGTTATTCATCTCCACAACAGTTTTCAATTCTATTTTGCCACTTTGTATTTTTAATAATTGATTGTATGACAGCCATTTTCCCTCAGCTGTCTCAGCTGTTATTTTTATCACTTCTGCTGGCACTATCCATAATGGTTTTCTTTCATCACCATATTTCTTATACTTCATCCAGATATTCAACAAGTTATTTCTTATATAATGGTGAGAGAAAAAACTATCCATCTTTTTCTTCCCATAATACATATAAGCGTGCCAGCCGAATTTATTTCCATGACCTTCCAATGCTAAAAGTTTTTTATTCAACAGCGTCACCCAATCTTTTATCCGCACTAAACAAACTGCTTCATGATATAATCTTAAATCTGGTAATTGGAATCCTCCTCTTTCTTTAGCATCTATTAAAACTTTCATTTTAATCCTTGGTTTCTTCCCAGCCCATACAAATTCCGAAATCTTCCTTTGCCATTTGTTAAATTGTTTACTGTCTTTTACAATCGGAATAGTTTAAAACAAATACATTATTCTCAGCAAAATATTCTTCTTAATTGCAGCTATTCTTCAAGCAATGACAAGTTAAGCTTATTCCATTTTATCATATCTTCATCCATTTTACGCCATAGCTTTTCATAGTTATTTTTGAACAGGTCAATATTCTTCATTGTTATTTCCACACCCAAATATTTTACTTTAGAGATAACTTCACATCCTGTTAGTCTCTGCAACTCCTTTTGTTTGTTTACTTGCATATTTTTACACAAAAAAATTGATTTTTCTTTATTAACATAAAATCCCGACAGTTCTCCATATTCTTGTATTTTTGCTAAACAACAAAGGTGTTACTTGTGTAGGATTTTCATTTATAAACATTATATCATCTGCAAATGCTCTATATTTGTAAATAAATCCTTTAACTCTCAATCCTATTTCTTTATCAACTTGTATTTGCATCAATAAAATTTCAAGAGTCATTATAAACAACAAAGCTGAAAGCAGACAACCTTGTCTTGTACCTTTGCTGTTTATCATTTCATCTGTAAGATCTGCATTTATGCATAACCTTGCACGTTTTCAGTATATATTGCTTTTATCATTCTTATAAAGTTTTCCCCCAACTCTATTTTCTCCATTACTGCAAACATAAAGTCCCAGTTCAAATTATCAAAAGCTTTCTCTGCATCCGCAAAGAATAATGCAACTTCCTTCTCTGGATGTCTTTCATAATATTCTACAATATTTACAACAGTTCTAATATTGTCTCTTGGGGGGGGTGGGGGGTGGGCTCCCTCTGGGTACCCTACCTCCCCCAGGGAAAGTGTAGTGAACGCCGTGTGGTCACTGTCTGGCTATGCCTGGCAGATGGTCACTGCAATGGCCTCTCCTGCATTACTGCATCCGTAGCAACACCTTCTCGATGGTCCCCCCCATTTTTCATAGAGTTTGCTACGTCATGGTGCGACCGAATTGTCCGGCGGTATAACTGGATGGGCAGGCTGGGCCCACCAACCTCACCAGCCTACGAGAAGGAAAACTCTAACATCAAACCCGGGCAGATAGAGCTTGTTAATGTAACACCTACCACCTGGAGGACTCGCTGCCGGTGTCCCGGCTTACTGGGCCATGGCAGATGACCCCCAGGTGAAAGGGTGGAGCCAGTACCGCGCACACTGCGCTTCACCTAAAAAATTCCTCTGCGCAGGCCTGAAGGGCATATCCACATACACAATCCACAACGCATCAAGTCCTGCAGCGATGGGCAAGGTGCGAAACGGCAGGTGGAAGGTGCCACTGGAAGCCGCAGTCCCGATCCTGCATGTAGGCGGTTCAGGGTATTGGTCGCCTGATGCTAACCCGGAGACGGAAGCATTTTTCGGCAGCACCCTGAACGACCAAGCAGCCTTATCTAGGGACAGCACTGCTTGCTCCACACGGAGAGGGGCCTAGAAAAGGTGGCCTAAACAACGCTCATCTCCTCCACCCCAGTTGGCTAGCCGCGGTCAACGGGCATCCTTACTTGCGGTCAAAAAATAACAACAAAGAAAAGGCATGCACCTGCCTCACAAAGTGTGCAAAGACTAAAGCTTGCGTGTTGGAACAACAGAACCATGCTTGACACAGTAGACAGTGGACGCCCTGAACGACGCTCTGCTCTAGTTGCCCACGAACTTCTCAGGTTGAATATCGACATAGCAGCTCTCAGTGAGGTCCGTTTCCCTGAGGAAGGTAGTCTTCAAGAACACAGTGCTGGCTATACCCTCTACTGGTCAGGTAAGTCAAAGGCTGAGAGCCACCTTTCTGGCGTTGGCTTCATGGTCAGGAACTCCATTGCCTCCAAACTCGAAAACCTGCCAACAGGTCATTCAGATCGCATCATGTCCATGCGCCTCCCACTTCAAAACAAGCAGCATGCAACACTCTTCAGTGTGTATGCCCCAACCCTTCAAGCAGATCCTGCAGAAAAGAACAAGTTCTATGCTGATCTACACAACCTCGTACGGAAGACCCCTACAGAAGACAAGGTGATCATCCTTGGCGACTTCAATGCCAGAGTAGGTAAAGACTCGGAAGCCTGGAAAGGAGTACTTGGCAAACACGGCATTGGCAACTGCAATGACAACGGGCGCCTCCTGCTAGAATTCTGCATGGAGCACCAGCTCACCATCACCAACACTATCTTCCAGCAGAAGAACAGTCTGAAGACAACCTGGATGCACCCACGGTCCAAGCACTGGCACCTTATCGACTACATTCTGGAGCGCCAGAGAGACCTTCAAGATGTCTTACACACCCGAGTAATGCCCAGTGCAGAATGTCATACGGATCATCGTCTTGTACGCTGCAATCTCCGTCTTCACTTTAAACCCACACCCAGGAGAGGACGTATCCCTCGGAGGAAGTTTCAGGTTGGCAGTCTCCAGTCAGCCGAAGTTAAAGCTGCCTTCCAGGCAAAACTCCAGTCAAGAATTGAGGACCCCAGTTGCCCCACAGACCCTTCTCCAGAAGCACTCTGGGAACACCTAAAAACTACCGTCCTGCAGATCTCTGAAGAAGTCCTCGGGTTCTCCACAAGGAAGAACAAGGACTGGTTTGATGAGAACAATCAAGAGATCCAAGATTTACTGGCGAAAAAGAGATCTGCCTACCAAGCACATCTTGCTCAGCCCTCCTGTCCTGGGAAAAAAGCAACCTTTCGCGCTGTATGTAACAACCTCCAGCGCAAGCTTCGAGACATTCAGAATGAGTGGTGGACCAAGCTTGCTGAGAGAACCCAGCTGTGTGCAGACACTGGTGATTTAAGAGGGTTCTACGAAGCCCTGAAGGCTGTATATGGTCCATCATATCAGACTCAGAGTCCCTTGCATAGTGCAGACGGCCAAGTGCTCCTCACAGACAAGGCATCCATATTGAACCGGTGGTCGGAGTATTTTCAGGTTCTCTTCAGTGCCAACCGCATAGTTCAAGATTCAGCAATCCACCTCACCCCACTTCAACCAGTGAAAACAGAGTTGGATGAGATCCCCACTCTAGAAGAGACTGTTAAAGCCATCAAGCAACTGAAAAGTGGCAAGGCAGCAGGAGTTGATGGAATTCCACCAGAGATCTGGAAGCATGGGGGCACAGTACTATATAGCTCACTTCACAAAGTACTTGTCACCTGTTGGGAACAAGGCAAATTACCACAGGACTTTCGCGATGCAATCATCATCATCCTATACAAGAACAAAGGGGAAAAGTCAGACTGCTCCAACTACTGGGGGATAACCCTGCTCTCCATCGCAGGCAAAATCCTTGCCAGAATACTCCTGAACAGACTGGTGCCCACCATTGCAGAAGAACTCCTCCCTGAGAGCCAGTGCGGCTTCAGAGCTAACAGGAGCACCACCGACATGGTATTTGTTCTCAGGCAGCTCCAAGAGAAATGCAGGGAACAGAACAAGGCTCTGTATGTGACTTTTGTCAACATTACCAAAGCTTTCGATACCGTCAGCAGGAAAGGCTTGTGGCAAATCTTGGAACGTTTAGGATGTTCCCCAAGGTTCCTCAGCATGATCATCCAGCTACACGAAGACCAGCGAGGCCAAGTCAGACACTGCAACGACCTCTCGGAGCCCTTCCCAATAGGCACAGGTGTAAAGCAAGGCTGCGTTCTCGCGCCAACTCTCTTTACGATCTTCTTTAGCATGATGCTTCAAAGAGCCGCAGTAGATCTAGATGATGATGATAGTGTCTACATCCGCTATCATACCAATGGCAGCCTGTTCAACCTGAGGTGACTAAAGGCCCACTCCAAGACAATGGAAAAACTCATCCGAGAGCTACTGTTTGCTGATGATGCTGCACTCGTCTCCCACTCGGTATCATCTCTGCAGCATATGACGTCCTGCTTTGCAGAGGCTGCCAAGCTATTCGGCCTAGAAGTTAGTCTGAAGAAGACAGAAGTTCTCCACCAGCCTGCACCCCAGGAAGATTATCACCCTCCCTGCATCACTGTGGGTGAATCAGTACTGAAGACAGTCCAGCAGTTCAGCTACCTGGGGTGCATCATCTCCTCAGATGCTAAGATCGACAACAGGCTGGCAAAGGCAAACCGTGCATTTGGCCGACTGCACAAAAGAGTATGGAGCAACAAGCATCTGAAAAAAGGCACAAAGATCAATGTTTACAAAGCGGTTGTGATGACAACCCTCATCTACGGCTCCGAATCGTGGGTTTTATACCATCATCACCTGCGACTCCTTGAGCGCTTTCATCAGCGCTGCCTTCGCACCATCCTCAACATCCACTGGAGTGACTTTGTGACCAACACTGAAGTTCTCAAGCGGGCGGAGGTTACCAGCATCGAGGCACTGCTGTTGAAGACGCAGCTGCGCTGGGCAGGGCATATTTCTAGGATGGAAAACCACCGCCTTCCCAAGATTGCCCTGTATGGCGAACTCTCCACCGGCCATCGAAATAGAGGGGCACCAAAGAAGAGGTACAAGGACTCCTTGAAGAAATCCCTTGGCACCTGTCGCATCAACCATCACCAGTGGTCTGACCTAGCCTCAGATCGCAAAGCATGGAGGCACACCATCCACCAGGCTGTCTCTTCTTTTGAGAACGCACGCATAGCTGGTCTTGAGGACAAAAGGAGATTGAGGAAGAATCGCACTGCTACAGCACCAACCCCAAATCAGACTTTTCCCTGCAGCCACTGTGGCCGGACCTGCCTGTCCCGCATTGGTCTTGTCAGCCACCAGCGAGCCTGCAGCAGACGTGGACTATTGCACCCTTCTTAAATCTTCGTTCGCGAAGCCAAGCCGAGAGAATATTGTCTCTTATTTGCCTTTTAGGGAGAAATCCCGCTTGGTCTTCCTTTATGAATTTGATCAAATATTGTTTAAGTCGTTCTGCCAAAATTCCTGTATATATCTTATAGTCATTATTTAGTAATGAAATTGGTCTATAGTTCTTTACATTTGCGACATCTCTATCTTCCTTAAGAACCAAAGAAATTACAGCTTCCTTCCATGTATTTGGTATTTTCCCTTTTATTCTTATCATATTCATCAATTTTTGAAGTTTCGGTACTAATTCTTCTTTAAAAATTTAATTTTTTTTTGCCGTATATCCATCTGGCCTCAATGCTTTTCCAGTTTTCATTGCATTAATCGCTGCTTCAATTTCTATTTTTTCAATTGGATCATTCAAAATTTTTTTCATATGTTTAGTTAAGGGTACTATTTTAATCTTTTGTGAATACGCTTCCATTTTTTCCTTCTTTACTTTAACACCTTTATATAATTTAGCATAGTACTTGAAAAATTCTCTCTTTATTCCTTCTTTAGCTACTATCTCTCTTCCATCAACCACAATTTTATTAATAATTTTACTTTCTCTCTTTTTTTTCAGTTGCCAGGCCAGATACTTTCCAGATTTATTTGCTCCCTCAAAAGATTTCTGCTGTAATCTTTTCAGATTCCATTCCAGTTCGTTATTTAACAAATGTCTCATTTGTGTTTGTAATATTGTAATCTCCCTCATAATTTTCTTTTTCCCTGGTCTTTTTCTGAGTTCCCCTTCTTTTTTCTTTATTTCATTTTGAATGTCCAACATCTGTTTTTCTTTTGCCCTTTTGTCCTTATTGTTTAATGTAATCAATATTCCTCTCATTACGGCTTTATAAGCATCCCACACCATCTGAAATTCTGTATCATCTTCATCATTTATTTGGAAGAAAGCTTTAGTTTCATTTTCTACAGATGTCACTGATTCTTTATTTTATAGTAAATCTTCATTTAATCTCCATCTCACCTTTTTAGACAATGTTGTAATCCATAATATTGGGTTATGATCTGGGTTATGATCTACACCTATCTTTGATAAGATCTCTATTTTCTTAGTTATAAGGCCTAAGTCCTTTGTACCCCATAACATGTCAATTCTGGAAAAAGTATTATGTCTTGCTGAAAAAAATGTATAATTCGTACTTCAGGATTAAATTTTCTCCATATACCTTCCAGGTTTTCTTGTTTAACCAGTTCAAAGAAGGATTTTTCCTTCTTTATTGTTATTTTTTTCCAGATCTGTCCAATGTATTCTGAATTGTTCCACTAAAGTCTCCCATAATCATGGCCTGGTCATATGTCACTTCATCAAGTTGTTTTATAATATCTTTAAAAACAACATCTTTTACAACATTTGGTGCATACAGTCTCAATAATAAGATTTTTTTCGCATTTATTATTACTTCTACTGCCACAAATCTTCCATCTTTATCTTTAAATATTATTTTTGGGTCCAATTCTTGTTTAATATAAAAAAAATCACACCACTTATCGTCTGTTCAGCCAATGAAAAAAAATCCAGTCCCAATTGTTTATTCCATAAAAATTTATAATCCTTTTGTTTAATATGAACTTCCTGTAAGCAAATTATATTACAGTTTTGTTTTTTTAATCCAATGAAATATTGCCTTTCTTTTTTGTGAATTTAGTCCATTTACATTCCAAGATAATAATTTATAATCCATCATGGTGCAAATTCTTTATTCTCTTCATAAAATTTACGCAGCTCCTGTGTATTTGTAATTGTAATCCTTCTTCCTTGTAGCTCAAAGCTCAAACCTTCAAGTATTATCCATCTATACCTCATTCCATTGTCACGTAGTTTTTCTGTTTTCTTATATGTTCTCCTGTCATTTATCACTTGTCTTGGCAATTCTTTCATTATTCTTACTCTGCTTCCTTCCACTATCAATGTCTTTTCAAAATTTTTATTCAAGATTTTCCCCACTATTTCTTTTGTGATATATCCTATAACCACATCTCTTGGTAAGTTATTTTTCTTGGTATATGATGAATTCACTCTATACATATAATCATACATATTTCTAGTCCCTTCAGGATCTTCCTCCAAGAAATCAGCAATTATTTTTATATATTTTAACAATTTATTGATAACATATGGTTACAAATCTTAATTATAAATTTTCAGTACTAACCCATATGGTATTTCAATTCCCCCTCCCTCCAATGTTGACTTCCCCGAAGTTATAGATTTAAGTTCAATACTAAAGGTACTACTAACTGATCAAAGTTCAATATAGATTTTTTTTCTCATTAATGCTAAAAAATTGTCCAATGTCTTTTTACATTCCACTTTTTCTCCATATATCCTTTAAATTTCTTCCACTCCTTTTTGAATATATCTAAATCATATTCTCTTAGCGTTCTAGTTAGTTTGTCCATCTCACTCCACGATAAAACTTTCATAGTCCAGTCCCATTTCTCTGGTATTTTTTCTTGTTTCCATAGCTGCGCATATAATGTCCTAGCAGCTGATAGCAAGTACCAAATTAAAGTCCTGTCTTCCTTTGGAAATTTTTCTAATTGTAATCCAAGCAAGAACGTCTCTGCAGTTTTCTTAAAGTCATAACCCAAAATTTTGGAGATTTCTTGTTGTATCATCTTCCAGTACTCTCGCTTTTTTACAAGTCCACCACATATGAAAGAAAGAACCTTCATGTTTTTTACATTTCCAACATCTATCCGAAATCTTTTTACTCATCTTAGCCAGCTTTTTCGGTGTCATATACCACCTATACATCATCTTAAAACAGTTCTCTTTGATACTCTGACAAGTTGAGATCTTCATTGAGTTCTTCCAAAGGTGCTCCCACGTATCCATTTGTATTTCTCTATTCACATTGATTGCCCATTTGACCATTTGAGACTTTACTACTTTTTCTTCTGTAGACCATTTCAATAATAATTTGTATACTTTTGATATCAATTTTTCATTATCTCCAAGCAGGACCCTTTCCAGTTCTGTTTGTTCTCATCTGATTCCCTCCAATTTAATATCATTTTCCATCAAGCTTTTAATTTGTTGCATTTGAAACCAATCGTACTTATTATTTAGCTCTTCTGAGGATTTTAATTCAATTTTGTCTCCTTGGATCTTGAGCAGTTGATTATATGACATCCCTCTTTCTTCATCGGATTCAGCTGTTATTTTTATTACTTCTGCAGGCACTATCCACAGCGGTTTTCTCTCGTCCCCATATTTCTTATATTTTATCCAAGTATTTAGTAAACTATTTCTGATATAATGGTGAGAGAAAAAACCGTCCATTTTATTCTTCCCATAACACATGTACGCGTGCCAATTATTTTTATTACATGTTCTTTTAAGTCTGTCTCTTTTTCTTCAGGTTCTCCTCTCAGACATATTTGTGTCTCCATCAATTTACAGTCATGGATTGTTATTTTTTCTTGCATTTTTAATAAGGTGGAATCTTGGAGTTTAACTTTCCCTTCTACCTCCTGCACTTTTTTTGACACCACCACTGTTTCATTTCTAAGCTCTTCCATTTCTTTTTTAAAGTCTTCAATATCTTGTTAAAGTTTTTTTGCAAGCATTTATCATTTTTCCACCCCTTTCATCATCCTAGCTTCCATTGCTTCCAATTGATCTTGCATCTTCTCCAATGAGGCAGCCCTTGCACGGGTTACCTTTGACTATGACATTAAAAAAAGCGAAAAATTTGATATCACCAAATTAAATTTCAACTATCAGGTTTGATAGATTAGAATTTGCCCTTTCAAATGAGCCTAATTTTGCCATCCTCTGAATTTCCCAGGCTCAGATATTAATGTTTTAAAAATTTAGCCTCCCAATAATGGCTGCCGATGTTTTTCTGTGGTAATACAATCCTAGAGTATGTCCACTTCTTCAATAATTACTTCCTGCTTTGATTGCCCCAAGTCATGTTCTCACTGGTAACAAAGTCTCACGATACTTGATGTATTTCCTGTGTTGACTGTAGAAACTGCAGATCTCTGACGATGGTGCTTTCACTCCACGACAGCAGGTAGACAAAACAATAAATTCCTTTCCATTTTTTAACACTGTCCTTAATTTAACAAAGTCCAAAATTCACCCCTTCTCCTCTTCTTCTTCCAAGCTCTCAAACTTTCTCTTTCCCACCTTTTAATATTATTTTGTTTGCTTTAAAATAGTCCCGGAATGGTAGATAATAATCAGTACCTTTTTCTAAGGTTATCCAAATCAACACTGGTCTTGTACAGCATCAGATGTTTAGCAGTCTCAAAGAAGATTAGGATCTTGTCAAGCTTATGTCAAATAAATGACTCTGTAAGCTTCTGCAGATGATGAATATGCAACTCTTTTCCGGGGATCCCTCAAAGCCTCAAAGGAGCCCCCCCCACCGGGACTCCCCTTTAGCCAAGGTAAATCACCTCAGCGTTTCCTGTGCATATCTTGGACTAATCTCTCACTGAGAAAAGTAGGCAGAAGGCAAAAATTTGCCCTTTACTACCCTGAACTGAAGCTCCAGTCTGCCCCCCTTAGAGGCAGGTCAGCTCAGCATTCTCCAAATCCCGGAAGTCCAAAGTCGGCTGCAACTTGTCGACCCCCTTTACCACCAAAGTCAGCTGAATCACGAATAATACCACACCTGAAGGACTTCTCCCTGTATGATGCTAATCAGCAATTTCATAATTTCACCGTTTCTCTCCCGTCTCTTCCTTCTGCAAAGCTAATGAAATCAGGTGCAGTTCAGCTGTGAACCCCTTCGACTGTAGCTCCAGTCCTCTAGAGCAGGGGTGTCAAACATGTGGTCCAGGGGCCAAATCAGGCTCTCGAAGGGTTCCTATCAGGCCCCCGAGCAACTGGCTGTCATCTGCTTCCTTCTCCTTATAGCTTGCTTCCTTCTGCATAACAGTTTGCTTTACAAGGGTTGCTCAATTGCACAGGAGCTATAGAGCAAAATCTCTAATTTCTCCATTGGCTGAGGCTCCTCCCTTTGGGAGGAAGGGGGGGAGGCAGAACTTGTTTTTCCAGACTCTCTCAATGACACAGCAGAACTACTGAGCCAAGCATCTCTTTCTTCTATTGGCTAAGACTCGTTCCCCTTCCCCCCGGGGAATGAAAGAAAGAGCCACAACTTTCTTTGCCCAGTTCCCTGGATCCCATGGGAGAAATACAAATAAATAAATAAATTAATAATAATCATAAATTTTTATTTATACCCCGCCCTCCCCGCCGAGGCAGGCTCAGGGCGGCTTACAAGACATGGCGTAAGCCATGTTAAAACAATAAAACAGGACAATACAATTAAGTACAATTAACAATTAAACATTAAATAATCTAAAAACAGTCTAAAAGAATATAATTTAATGGTGCTACTATCTCAGTTGTATTAAAGATGGCGTGATGTTTATTCCGAATTCCATCTTAGAAGGCTACTTGGAAGAGGGCGGTTTTGCACGCCCTATGGAATTGATTAAGATCCCGTAGGGCCCGCACCTCTTCCGGCAGCTGGTTCCACCTTTAAGACTGAGTGCTAATGTTTTAAGCACATTTTAATTGTGTTTGTCTATTTATATTTTATCTTTCTGATCTTAAATAGGTACACACAAGGCCTGATCCAGCCCAACATGGCCCGGCCCAACAAGGTCTCATTTATGTCAGATCCGGCACTCATAACAAATGAATTTGATACACCTGCTCTAGAAGATTTAACTTAAGGTCACGAGGAGGAATTCAAACCTACTTTTTAAAAGCTTGCTGAAACAATATTCTTCAAGAGGGCCTTTAGAGGATATTGCAGCTTGGCTCTGGTATGCCATCTTGAGCAGGTCTCTGCAAAGGCAAAATATACCTTGTCTTAATGAATGCACGGGAGGAAAGGTGGCATAGGATAACCAAAACTCATCATATCTTGGAAGCTAGGCAGGGCCAGTACTTGGATGGGGGACCATCAAGGAAGACTCTGAAGGAGAAGATAATGGTAAACTACCTCTACTGCCCACTTGACTTGAAAGCCCCTGGCTGGAGTTGCCTTAAGTCCTCGATGGGATACCATCAAGGAAGGCTCTGAAGGAGAAGACAATAGTAAACTACCTCTACTTCCCACTTGACTTGAAAGCCCTTGGCTGGAGTTGCCATAAGTCTTTGATGGGATACCACCAAGGAAGGCTCTGAAGGAGAAGACAATAGTAAACTACCTCTGCTTTCTATTTGCCTTGAATGTCCCTTACTGGAGTCGCCATAGGTCTTGGATGGGAGACCACCAAGGAAGGCTTTGAAGAGGAGGATAATGGTAAGCTACCTCTGCTTCCCACATAAAATGCAATTACAGCAGTCTAAGCGAATCTGATGGTGATAATTCCTGGAGTATCATTGCCTCATAGAGGAGGGAGATGGGGAAAGGAAGAGAAGTCCCAGATGGAAGACCATCAGTTCTCAACCAAACATCTGGCAGAACATCTCTGCCTTACCTGCTCTGTGGAATGGCAACAAGTCCTGAAGGCATGGAGAGTTGACAGAGAGGTCCACCAGGTGGTAGTCAGGGCAGAAAAAGCCCTGGCCCTAGTTGAGGACAACCAAATGTCTCTCAGTCTGGGGGCCACCAGAAAGTTCTGAGTCTAAGGCTCTTAAGGTATGTGGTATATGTTCTGCATATGCACTGAAGAAGTAGGAAGTTTAAAATGCATCCTTATCTGACACCTTTGCCAATTGGAAACCATTCTCTTTTGCCATATTCTGTCCTAACATGAGCATCTAGTGTTCACACTTCAAAACCTTGCTTTGTTGTTGAGTTGCACAGTTGAGTCTGACTCTTTGCAACCCCATGGACAAAGTCATGCCAGGCCCTTCTGTCTTCCACCATCCTCTAAAGTCTGCTCAAATTCATGTTTGTCACATCAGTAATGCTATCCAGTCACTTCATCTTTTGCCCTCCCCTTCTTTTGCCTTCTGTCTTTCCCAGCATCAAGGTCTTCTCCAGTGAGTGCTCCCTTCTCATTTGGTGGCCAAAGTATTTGAGCTTCAGCTTCAGCATCTGACCTTCCAGGGAACAGTCAGGGTTGATTTCCCTTAGGACTGACTGACTGGATCTTCTTGCAGTCCAAGGGACTCTCAAGAGTCTTCTCCATCACCACAGCTCGAAAGCATCTATTCTTCTGCGCTCGGCCTTCCTTATGGTCCAGCTCTCACAGCCATACATTACTACTGGGAATACCTTCACTTTGACTATACGGACTTTTGTTGGCAGGGTGATGTCTCTACTTTTTATTATACTGCCCAGGTTTGCAGTATAAAACCTTACTGGGTCACCATAAATCAATTGCAACTCTGATGTACATATGCAATTAATAAATGAAAAAGCCTTCAAACTATTTGGAATGTTGTTTCACCTGTAATTTTTTTCTTCTGATTGTTTGGCCATTACATTGGTTTTTCCTTGGCTTCCATATAATGGAATGTGCCTTGATCGCTCTCTGGAAAGGGAGCAGCTGGATACAAATAGTTCAGTACATAAATTCATCTTGTCAAAGTCAACAAGGACACAAGATCGATCACTGGTTTTTGACTGCAGCAACCCAATGGAGCATGTGTACAATGGAGGATGAGAAAGATCAGGTTTTCTGTGGGAGTGATAGGGGGGTGGGTACCATGCTTCATAAATAGCCTCTGGCTTAACCTGTTCCTTGCTAAATTGTAATGGTGAATTAACTTTTCCATGAGAGCCAGACACCATATTTAGTAGACCACAATTGAATGCTGAAACATAAACTTAAGAAGAGTTCAAACCAGATCTACTCCAGCGTTCTATTCTCACAGTGACCAACCAGCAGCCCACAGGAAGCCCACAAACAGGACGACTGCAACAGCATCCTTCTGCTCATGCTCACAGTTTGGTGTAGTGGTTAAGAGTGGCGGATTCTAATCAGGTTTGATTTCCCACTCCTCCACAGGCAGCCAGCTGGGTGACCTTGGGTCAGTCCTGGTTCTCTAAAGAGTTCTCTCAGCCCCAGCTACCTCGCAGGGTTTCTGTTGTAGGGAGAGGAAAGGAAGGAAATTGTAAGCTGCTTTGAGACTCCTATTGAAGGGTAGGGTATAAACCCAGCTCTCCTCCTCTACTACCTCTTCTTCTTCTCCTTCTCCCTCCTCCTTCTCCCTCCTCCTTCTCCCTCCTCTTTCTTTCTTTCTTTCTTTCTTTCTTTCTTTCTTTCTTTCTTTCTTTCTTTCTTTCTTTCTTTCTTTCTTTCTTTCTTTCTTTCTTTCTTCCTTCTTCTTCTTCTTCTTCTTCTTCTTCTTCTTCTTCTTCTTCTTCTTCTTCTTCTTCTTCTTCTTCTTCTTCTTCTTCTTCTTCTTCTTCTTCTTCTTCTTCTTCTTCTTCTTCTTCTTCTTCTTCTTCTTCTTCTTCTTCTTCTTCTTCTTCCCCAGCAACTGATTTAACAAGGCATGCTACTTCTGGTCTTGGAGAGAGGAAAAATCCATCACTTGTTCTTCTAGAGCAGGGTAATGACATTATTGCAGACAAACAGCAATAGTATGTTCATGTGTTTGCTTAGAGCATGCTCTGGTCAGGAACTAGCTTTTTCAGGAGGGCCATTTTGAACAAATAAAGATGGTGGGCCAAATACACTACCTGAAAGTCTTCTTGATGTCCTTCTTCCCAGTTCCTTCAATGGAGTGTCAATGAAGAAAGGCAAATAGGTGATCCCCAGAAGGTCTGGAGTTGGCCCTGTGATCTCCTGCTTCACTGTAATGTCCAACAAAGATGTTGGGAAGTGCTGTCTAGTCCCAGTCGAATTATGGTGACACCATTAGATTTTCAAGGCAAGAGATGAACAGAGGTGGCTTGCCATTGCCGGCAACCATGGACTTCCTTGGTGGTCTCCCATCCAAGTACTAACCAGGGCCGACCCTGGTTAGCTTCCAAGATCTGATGAGATCAAGCTATTGTGGGCTATTGAATTCATTGGTGATGGAAAGCCTCATCAAGTTGCAATCAACTCACAACAGCGCCATAGGGTTTTCAAGGCAAGAGACTAACAGAGGTGGATTGCCATTGCCTGCCTCTGCCTAGCGACTCTGGACTTCCTTGGTGGTCACCTATCCAAGATCTGATGAGATCAGGCTAACCGGGGCTACCCATGTCTAGGTGAATGTCGAAGAAGAAGATATTGGATTTATATCCCACCCTCCACTCCGAGTCTCAGAGCAACTCACAATCTCCTTTACCTTCCTCCCCCACGACAGAAACCCTGTGAGGTGGGTGGGGCTGGAGAGGGCTCTCACAGCAGCTGCCCTTTCAAGGACAACCTCTGCCAGAGCTATTTCTGACTCAAGGCCATTCCAGCAGGTGCAAGTGGAGGTGTGGGGAATCAAACCTGATTCTCTCAGATAAGAGTTCACACACTTAGAGAGACGCACCTAGAAAGCTAGTTTGGTGTAGTGGTTAAGTGTGCGGACTCTTATCTGGGAGATCCGGGTTTGATTCCCCTCTCCTCCACTTGCAGCTGCTGGAATGGCCTTGGGTTAGCCATAGCTCTAGCAGAGGTTGTCCTTGACAGGGCAGCTGCTGTGAGAGCCTTCTCAGCCCCACCCACCTCACAGGTGTCTGTTGTGGGGGGAGAAGACAGTGGAGATTGTAAGCCGCTCTGAGTCTCTGATTCAGAGAGAAGGTCAGAGTATAAATCTGCAATTCTTCTTCTTCTTAACCGCTACCGAGCCTGCTTTGGTATGGAGGGTGGGATATAAATCCAATAAAATAAATAAATAATAATAAGAAGAAGATATTGGATTTATATCCCGCCCTCCACTCCGAAGAGTCTCAGAGCAGCTCACAATCTCCTTTCCCTTCCTCCCCCACAACAGACATCCTGTGAGGTGGGTGGGGCTGGAGAGGGCTCTCACGGCAGCTGCCTTTTCAAGGACAACTTCTGCCAGAGCTATGGCTGACCCAAGGCCATGCTAGCAGGTGCAAGTGGAGGAGTGGGGAATCAAACCCGGTTCTCCCAGATAAGAGTCCGCACACTTAACCACTACACCAAACTGGCTCTCCAAACTGATGTATTTACTGGTCTTATTTCAAGCATGCAAAAAATATCCCTCTCTTTTTCCCTCCTCAAAAGTGCCAGCTACTTTTTTGTGGCGGGTGTAGAAATGCTGTGCTTGGAACTGAAAAGCCCTGGTGCCTTATAGCATTCCACGGTGAACTTGTAAAAGCTATCCAACAAGGTCAGAGAAGGGGGTGGGGGGGGGGGAGAAAAACACCTTCATGCTATAGGCCATTGCTAGATCTTCCGAACAATCCGAGATCTTTAATCAGCTGCCTTCTAATTGACGAATCAATCAATTAATTGATTAAATTGAAATTAATTGGTGCATTAGCAAATTCTCAATAGGGGTGCCTTTTGCAGATCGTGAAGGAAGTGCGAGGGGAGATAAAATTTAAGAGGACATTGTCGCTGCCCATTGTTCCTAAATCCCAATTGACCCATCAGAACAGAAATAACCTCAGGAATAAACAAGTGCTCATTTTAATTTGCATCCCCTCCCTGATTAAAGTGTGCCCTTGCTGATTAACTGCCCCCCCAATGCTTAATCAACCAAAGCAATTTAGCCTACGAAGGTGCCAAGAATTGGGCATCACATGATGGAAAAGGACTCCAGCTGGTAACCTCCATTGTGTGTTTATCATCGTTTTGTCCTGTGCTTCTTCCCAGATACTGTTTTTTCCCCCTCTCTCCTCCATTTAATCGTCTCAACAGCCTTGTAAGGTTGGTCATGCCGAGAAAAGGTGACTGGCCCCGAGATCACCCCGTGAGCTTCATAAACGAGTGGGATCTCAGCCTCCAGTCTTCCAACCCTGTATGTGTGCAAATGATTCCAAGTCATTCCTGACTTTTGGTGGTCCTATGAATTAATGTCCTCTAAAATTGTCCTGTCATTGCTCTGATCTTGCACGTGAGGGTCATGACTTGATCAAGTTATAATTGCGTTGTCGAAGGCTTTCACGGCCAGAGTCCATTGGCTGTTGTAGATTTTCCAGCTGTGGGACCGTGGTCTTGGCATTGTGAGACCTGACAAATCGGGCATGGCTTCCAGTTCTGAAAAATACAAAATGCCCTACGGGTTCACAACAGCACTACAGAGAAGATGAGAATGTCAAAAGCCAATCCATATACAAAAGAACCCCCGCAGGTAAGCTGCTCCATTAGGATGTCACAGCCCAGGAAGCTCCCACAAGATAATGACTCAGCCCTACCTCACTTGCCTGAGTAGATGTAAATTACCTGACTACCATCTTCTTCTCAATTTGACCCAGAGAGAACTCCAGTTTTCTGGGTTACATATCTGAGGATGCCAGTCACAGTTGCTGGTGAAACGCCAGGTCTCACAATGCCAAAACCACGGCCACACAGTCTGGAAAATCAACAACAGCCAAGTTATAATTGTCCTCTGCTGTTCCCCAGTAGCCGATAGTGCCGAGGGGCCTTGTCATCATTATGTTTCTATTTGCTGAAATTCTCTGGTGTCTTGAGAATATGGGGGAGGGGGAACTGTGCTTGCATTGCTCTGGCTTAACTCTATCCATGGAACAATCGCAAGTATTCATTTCTGCCCAGTGGAGAAAGGGTTGGAACACTTTCCCTATGAAGAAAGGTTAAAACGCTTGGGGCTCTTTAGCTTGGAGAAATGTTGACTGCAGGGTGACATGACAGAGGTTGACAAGATAATGCATGGGATGGAGAAAGTAGAGAAAGAAGTCCTTTTCTCCCTTTCTCACAATACAAGAACTCGTGGGCATTCGATGAAATTGCTGAGCAGTCAGGTTAAAACAGATAAAAGGAAGAACTTCTTCACCCAAAGGGTGATTAACACGTGGAATTCACTGCCACAGGAGGTGGCGGTGGCTACAAGCATAGACAGCTTCAAGAGGGGGTTAGATAAAAATATGGAGCAGAGGTCCATCAGTGGCTATTAGCCACAGTGCGTGTGTATGTATATGTATATATATATACATATATATATATATATATATATATATATATATATATATTTGGCCACTGTGTGACACAGAGTGTTGGACTGGATGGGCCACTGACCTGATCCAACAGGGCTTCTCTTATGTTCTTATGTAACCCAGAGTGTTGGATTGGATGGGCCATTGGCCTGATCCAACAGGGCTTCTCTTATGTTCTTATGTGACCCAGAGTGTTGGACTGGATGGGCCATTGGCCTGATCCAACAGGGCTTCTCTTATGTTCTTTTGTGACACAGAGTGTTGGACTGGATGGGCCACTGGCCTGATCCAACATGGCTTCTCTTATGTTCTTATGTGTCTCAGAGTGTTGGACTGGATGGGCCATTGGCCTGATCCAACAGGGCTTCTCTTATGTTCTTATGAGAAGACTGCAGCTGCAATCTCAAGGCCATTTTATCTCATCCCAGAGCTAGCTCACACTGCTTTATGTTTAGGGAAAGAAAGGTGTTGTGGGAACCAATTTGTATTGCTTTGTGCGGGCTTTTGCACTGTACGTTTGGCGGGCTGAATAACATCCCCAGGGAGGATATATAGTCCTGGCCACCTCCCAGGTGAGCCAGTTCTGATACAGATGTGTATTGCTACTGTTTCTATCTATCAATCAAGTCAGCTTTCCGACCACACTGAAAGACTTCTTTAATTGAGGGTAGTCCCAGAGCTGACAGATAGGGGTTCCATCGTCCAACAGGATATCTTTTTTTTTTTTAATTGGATTTGGGGAAGGGACGGTGGCTCAGTGCTAGAGCATCTGCTTGGTAAGCAGAAGGTCCCAGGTTCAATCCCTGGCATCTCCAAAAAGGGTCCAGGCAAGTAGGCGTGAAAAACCTCAGCTTGAGACCCTGGAGAGCCGCTGCCAGTCTGAGAAGACAATACTGACTTTGATGGTCCAAGGGTCTGATTCAGTATAAGGCAGCTTCATATGTTCATATATATGTTCTCTGTCTCATCAAGGTACTGGCTGGATATTAGGTACTGGAAAGGTACCAGAAAAGTACCAGGTGGATATTAAGACAATTTTTTTTTTGCAGTAAGAGTTGTTCAGCAGTGGACTCAGCTACCTAGGAAGGTGTTGAGCTTCCCTTCACTGGCAGTTTTTAAGCAGTGGCTAGACAAAAACTTGTCAGAGATTCTCTAGGACAGGGGTGTCAAACATAGTTTTCAGTTTGGTGTAGTGGTTAAGAGCGTGGACTCTTATTTGGAAGAACCGAGTTTGGTTCCCTACTCCTCCACTTGCAGCTGCTGGAATGGCCTTGGTTCAGCCATAGCTCTCGTAGCAGTTGTCCTTGAAAGGGCAGCTTCTTGGAGAGCTCTCTCAGCCCCACCCACCTCACAGGGTGTCTGTTGTGGGGGAGGAGGGTAAGGGAGATTGTGAATCGCTCTGAGACTCTGATTCAGAGAGAAGGGCAGGATATAAATCTGCAGTTGTCTTCTTCTTCTTCATGGCCTGGCACTATTAGCCAAAGGGAAACTCTCTGTCCACAGGGGACAACTGAATGCATCTCTTCAACCAATACCTTATCAGTAAAGGACCACAATATTTGTCAGAATGCCTCTCCCCATCCCAATCTACTGGGATACTTGGCTCCATCTCATAAGAACATAAGAGAAGCCATGTTGGATCAGGCCAACGGCCCATCAAGTCCAACACTCTGTGTCACACAGTGGCAAAAAATTTTATATACACACATACACTGTGGCTAATAGCCACTGATGGACCTGTGCTCCATATTTTTATCTAAACCCTTCTTGAAGGTGGCTATACTTGTGGCCGCCACCACCTCCTGTGGCAGTGAATTCCACATGTTAATCACCCTTTGGGTGAAGAAGTACTTCCTTTTATCCGTTTTAACCTGTCTGCTCAGCAATTTCATTGAATGCCCACAAGTTCTTGTATTGTGAGAAAGGGAGAAAAGTACTTCTTTCTCTACTTTCTCCATCCCATGCATTATCCTGTAAACCTCTATCATGTCACCCCGCAGTCGACGTTTCTCCAAGCTAAAGAGTCCCAAGCGTTTCAACCTTTCTTCATAGGGAAAGTGCTCCAGCCCTTTAATCATTCTAGTTGCCCTTCTCTGGACTTTCTCCAATGCTATAATATCCTTTTTGAGGTGCGGCGGCCAGAACTGCACACAGTACTCCAAATGAGACCGCACCATCGATTTATACAGGGGCATTATGATACTGGCAGCTTTGTTTTCAATTCCCTTCCTAATAATTCCCAGCATGGCGTTGGCCTTTTTTATTGCAAACGCACACTGTCTTGACTTTTCAGTGAGTTATCTACCACGACCCCAAGATCTCTCTCTTGGTCAGTCTCTGCCAGTTCACACCCCATCAACTTGTATTTGTAGCTGGGATTCTTGGCCCCAATGTGCATTACTTTGCACTTGGCCACATTGAACCGCATCTGCCACGTTGACGCCCACTCACCCAGCCTCAACAGATCCCTTTGGAGTTCCTCACAATCCTCTCTGGTTCTCACCACCCTGAACAATTTAGTGTCATCCGCAAACTTGGCCACTTCACTGCTCACTCCCAACTCTAAATAATTTATGAACAAGTTAAAGAGCATGGGACCCAGTACTGAGCCCTGCGGCACCCCACTGCTTACCGTCCTCCACTGCGAAGACTGCCCATTTATACTCACTCTCTGCTTCCTATTACTCAGCCAGTTTTTGATCCACAAGAGGACCTGTCCTTTTACTCCATGACTCTCAAGCTTTCTAAGCAGCCTTTGATGAGGAACTTTATCAAAAGCTTTCTGGAAGTCAAGGTAAACAACATCTATTGGGTCTCCTTTGTCCACATGTTTGTTCACCCCCTCAAAGAATTGTAACAGGTTAATCTCTGGGTCCTTCCTCTGGGTGCCAACCTCTCAAAAGGTTTGGAGGGTGGCAACTAGAGAGAGGGCCTTTTCAGTGGCACCCCTCATCTTGGAACAAGCCTGGTGCCAAATTTGCCATCTTTTGAGCACCAGGTTAAGACAGTCCTCTTTTGGGGAGCTTTTAAAGACCGCCTTGGTCTCGCAGGGGCCCAATTCAATTTGTCATGTACTTTTTCCTCTCTGTGGGTTAGGTCTTTTGGGGGCCGGCTTATTGCTTTATTGTCTTTCATGTTCTCTTAAACTGTTGTTGTATTCTTAATGCTTTATCTAAAGGAGATTGTGAGTTACTCTGAGACTCTGGAAATCGGAGTGGAGGGCAGGATATAAATCCAATATCATCATCGACATTTGTTATGAGGGCATGATCGGATAGAAGAGAGAAAAAAGGAAACAGATGAGAGTGAGTTGCTCAGGGGCCTGATAGGAGCTCTCTGGGAGCCTGAGCCATCCCTCAGGCTACATGTTTGACAGCCCTGCTCTAGGTTGATCCTGCATTGAGCAGGGGGTTGGACTGGATGGCCTGTATGGTTAAGTGGTGTAGTGGTTAAGTGTGTGGACTCTTATCTGGGAGAATCGGATTTGATTCCCACTCCTCCACTTGCAGCTGCTGGAATGGCCTAGGGTCAGCCATAGTTCTTGCAGAGTTGTCCTTGAAAGGGCAGCTTCTGGGACAGCTTTCTCAGCCTCATCTACCTCACAGAGTGTTTGTTTTGGGGGAGGAAGGTAAAGGAGATTGTGAGCCACTCTGAGATTCAAAGTATAGGGTGGGATATAAATCCAGTATCATCATCATCATCATCTTCTTCTTCTTCTTCTTCTTCTTCTTCTTCTTCTTCTTCTTCTTCTTCTTCTTCTTCTTCTTCTTCTTCTTCTTCTTCTTCTTCTTCTTCTTCTTCTTCTTCTTCTTCTTCTTCTCCTCCTCCTCCTCCTCCTCCTTTATTAACTACTCAACAAGACACATATCTACAACAAGCAACTGCTCTTCAGTGTAGTCCTCCATAAGAGAACCAGTTTGGTCTAGTGGTTAGAAGTGTGGACTCCACTCTGGGAGAACCAGGTTTGATTTCCCACTCCTCCACATGCTGCTGCCGATGTGACCTTTGGTCAGCCACAAGTTCTCAGCAGAGCTATCCTCTCAGAAGCAGTTCTCACAAGTGCCCTCTTGGCTCCATCTACCTCCCAGGGTGTCTGTTGTGGGGAGGGGAAGGGAAAGGAGATTGTAAGATGCTCTGCGAGAAGGGTGGGATATCAATCCAATCTCTTCTTCTTCTAAGTCAGCGGACGCTTCAGGGCATTTTATGCACAAATATCAGTCGGAGGCATGATATAAAGGAGAAGGTATGCTGGACTACATTTCTGCTTCAGCATTGGTTGTCACGTGGTAGAAGGTAAGATCACTTTTAAGTGTGTTGTCTCTTATCCACAGACAACACAAACATATCCAAATGAAAGAGAGCAAGCTATATCTTCGGGACCACCTCTCCCCATATGAGCCCCCCCCCCTTCCCCAGGCTCTGCAGTCAGCTGCACAACATCTTCTCATGATCCCTAGGCCTAGGGATGGCCAACTAGCTTCAACGAGGGTCAGGGCCTTTTCGGTCCAGGCCCCTACCTGGTGGAATGAACTCCTGCTAGAGATCTGGGCCCTGCGGGACTTATCTAAGTTCCACAGGGCCTGTAAGATGGGGCTCTTCCACCAGGCTTTTCATTGATCCAGCGGGTTTCCCCTGAAGTCATTGTTTCCCCCAGCGCCTTTCTATCTAGGTGCGTAATTTATGCTGAATACTACGAGCCTATATGCAGTTTTTATGACTGGTAGCCAAACGATGTGGATCCTGGTTTTTTTATCTAATCGGAAAATCCTGTGATTATGATATCGTTTTGTTTGAATGTGGTTTATTTAATGCGGTTGTAAAGTTTTTAATGTTGTAAGCTGTCCTGGGCCCGCTTGTGGGCTAGGGCAGGGTATAAATCGAAAAATTAAATTAAATTAAATTAAAAAGAAGAAGAAGATATTGGATTTATATCTTGCCCTCCACTCTGAAGAGACTCAGAGCGGCTCACAATCTCCTTGACCTTCCTTCCCCACAACAGACACCCTGTGAGGTAGATGAAGATATTGATATCCCGCCCTCCACTCCGAAGAGTCTCAGAGCGGCTCACAATCTCCTTTCCCTTCCTCCCCCACAACAGACACCCTGTGAGGTAGATGAAGATATTGGATTTATATCCCACCCTCCACTCCGAAGAGTCTCAGAGCGGCTCACAATCTCCTTTCCCTTCCTCCCCCACAACAGACACCCTGTGAGGTAGATGAAGATATTGGATTTATATCCCGCCCTCCACTCCGAAGAGTCTCAGAGCGGCTCACAATCTCCTTTCCCTTCCTCCCCCACAACAGGCACCCTGTGAGGTAGAAGAAGATATTGGATTTATCTCCCGCCCTCCACTCCGAAGAGTCTCAGAGCAGCTCACAATCTCCTTTACCTTCCTCCCCCACAACAGACACCCTGTGAGGTAGATGAAGATATTGGATTTATATCCTGCCCTCCACTCCGAAGAGTCTCAGAGCGGTTCACAATCTCCTTGACCTTCCTCCCCCACAACAGACACCCTGTGAGGTGGGTGGGGCTGGAGAGGGCTCTCACAGCAGCTGCCCTTTCAAGGACAACCTCTGCCAGAGCTATGGCTGACCCAAGGCCATGCTAGCAGGTGCAAGTGGAGGTGTGGGGAATCAAACCCGGTTCTCCCAGATAAGAGTCCGCATACTTAACCACTACACCAAATTGGCTCTCACAGAAGCTGCCCTTTCAAGGACAATGTGAGGGCTCTGGCTGACCCAAGGCCATTCCAGCAGGTGCAAGCAGAGGAGTGGGGAGTCAAACCCGTTCTCCCAGATAAGAGTCCGCACATTTAACCACTGCACCAAACTGGCTCTGGCTAATTAAAAAGAAAAGAAATCCCCCGAAATATAGATTATTTCCAGAGAGAGGCTCACACAGAGGTAGCTTTTTCCTGCTGTCACTGAACAATTTTGATTAATATCTTATCTCTGTCATGGACATAGATTTTGTTCTTTATCTTCTGTGGAGAGAAAGCGAAATATTTGCACTGTCAAAGTCCACTATCACATCATCGAGCCTGCCTGACATGTACCCCCAAGGTGTCTACAGTTTTGTGCTTTTGGAAAGATGGAGGAATTAGACGAAGAAGGCTGCAGGTTTATACCCCGCCCTTCTCTCTGAATCGGAGACTCAGAGTGGCTTACAATCTTCTATATCATCTCCGCCCACAACAGACACCCTGTGAGGTGGGTGGGGCTGAGAGGGCTTTCACAGCAGCTGCCCTTTCAAGGACAACCCCTACGAGAGCTATGGCTGACCCAAGGCCACCCCAGCAGGTGCAAGTGGAGGAGTGGGGAATCAAACCCAGTTCACCCAGATAAGAGATAAAAGAAAAAAGGAGGATTCTTATTCCACCCTTCAATCTGAATCTCAGAGTCTCAGAGTGGCTCACAATCTCCTTTATCTTCTTTCCCCACAACAAACACCCTGTGAGGTAGGTGGAGCTGAGAGAGCTCTGACAGAATCTGCCCTTTCAAGAACAGCTCTGCCAGAGCTATGGCTGACCCAAGGCCACCCCAGCAGCTGCAAGGGGAATCAAACCTGGTTCTCCCAGATAAGAGATAAAAGAAGAAGGAAGATTCTTATCCCCCCCTTCACTCTGAATCTCAGAGTCTCAGAGTGGCTCACAATCTCCTTTATCTTCTTTCCCCACAACAAACACCCTGTGAGGTCGGTGGAGCTGAGAGAGCTCTGACAGAATCTGCCCTTTCAAGAACAGCTCTGCCAGAGCTATGGCTGACCCAAGGCCACCCCAGCAGCTGCAAGGGGAATCAAACCTGGTTCTCCCAGATAAGAGATAAAAGAAGAAGGAGGATTCTTATTCCCCCCCCCTTTAATCTGAATCTCAGAGTCTCAGAGTGGCTCACAATCTCCTTTATCTTCTTTCCCCACAACAAACACCCTGTGAGGTAGGTGGGGCTGAGAGAGCTCTGACAGAATCTGCCCTTTCAAGAACAGCTCTGCCAGAGCTATGGCTGACCCAAGGCTATTCCAGCAGGTGCAAGTGGAGGAGTGGGGAATCAAACCCGGTTCTCCCAGATAAGAGTCTTCGCACTTAACTGCTACGCCAAACTGGAACACAGTTCGGTTTCAGGGGAAGGGACATGAATTGTTTGGAAAAATTCACAGCCTATTCTGCAGGAGCCCCAAGTGAAATTAATAGGTTTGGGAGGGGCTTTGACTCATAAGCTTAGGATCATCTCTGGATGTTGTCTGCTCCACTTGGCAATGTCCATCATCCAAGATGGAGCCTTGTATGGCAGCTCCATCCTTCAATCTATCCCCACCTGAAATCAGCCAAAATGGACCCTATGACAACTGAGGCAAGGAAAATTGGGTCTTCTGTCTACCAGTCCCCCATGAGTTACATCTGTGGAGAGCCACTTTAGTGCCATGGTTGAGGGTGGACTTTAATCTGGGAGAACGGAGTTTGATGTCCCCATTACTCAACATGTAGCTGCTGGGTGACCTTGGGTCATTCACAGTTCTCTCGGAGCTGTTCTCTCAAGAGCAGTTTTTGTCAGAGCACTCTAAGCCCTACCTACCTGTCTGCTGCGGGGAGAGGAAGGGAAGGAGATTGTAAACTACTCTGAGACTTCACTTGAAGAGCAGATAGAAATCCTCCTCCTTCTCCTTCTTCACCTCCATTTGCAGATTCCCCCTAATCCTAGATTCAAGACTGGTAGGTAAAGGAGATTGTGATCACTCTGAGACTCTGAGATTCAGAGTTTAGGGCAGGATATAAATCCAATATCATCATCATCTTCTTCTTTTTCTTCTCCTTTTCCTTCACCTTCATTTACAGACTCCCACTAATCCTAGATTCAAGACCGGTAGGTAAAGGAAATTGTGATCACTCTGAGACTCTGAGATTCAGAGTATAGGGTGGGATGTAAATCCAATATCATCATCTTCAAAATGGACCCTTTGACAACTACCTTCTTCTTCACCTCCATTCTACTTCACCCAACTACATTCTTCTTCACCCTATGACAACTACCTTCTTCACCTCCATTTGCAGACTCCCCCTAATTCAAGATTCAAGACCGGTACGTAAAGGAGATTGTGATCACTCTGAGATTCAGAGTACAGGGCGGGATGTAAATCCAATATCATCTTCTTCTTCTTCTTCTTCTTCTTCTTCTTCTTCTTCTTCACCTCCATTTGCAGACTCCCCCTAATCCAAGATTCAAGACCGGTAGGTAAAGGAGATTGTGATCACTCTGAGATTCAGAGTATAGGGTGGAATATAAATCCAATATCATCATCATCATCATCATCATCATCATCATCATCATCATCATCATCATCATCTTCTTCTTCTTCTTCTTCTTCTTGTTCTTCTTCTTCTTCTTCTTCTTCTTCTTCTTCTTCTTCTTCTTCTTCTTCTTCTTCTTCTTCTTCTTCTTCTTCTTCTTCTTCTTCTTCTTCTTCTTCTTCCAGGAAGATACAATCTAGCATCCTGTATCTGAAACCTGTCACCTTCTAAGTGTCAGATTCCAGGTAAGGTGTGAGCTCACCCTTGCCTTCAGATGGAAGGGCCATTTTCATTGGGGAGGGACAGTGGCTCAGTGGTAGAGCATCTGCTTGGTAAGCAGAAGGTCCCAGGTTCAATCCCTGGCATCTCCAAAAAAGGGTCCAGGCAAATAGGTGTGAAAAACCTCAGCTTGAGACCCTGGAGAGCCGCTGCCAGTCTGAGTAGACAATACTGACTTTGATGGACCAAGGGACTGATTCAGTATAAGGAGCTTCATATGTCCATATGTCCATTTATAAATCTTTGATGACCGGATACTTGTCAGAGAAGTTGATAGGATGGGAAATGGTTGTTAGCAATCAACTTTATCTTTTTCCCTTGTCTTCTGCCAGCAGGAAAAAAAAAAACTTTTAAAAGTTTTGTTGTTGTTGCAATCGCTGTCTTTCAGAATATTGGGGTGTTTTTTCGCAACCTCTGTCTCTCAAAATATTGGGATGTAGCTGCGGAGTAAAATAGCACTTTCTTCCCAGAGCTGATCAAAGAGGTGGGCAAAATCTGCATGTTTTCCGCCAAGGGGTAGCCATGAGCAACAGACAGATCAGAGAGGCAAAGAAGCTTGTTTGGGGCAAGGAACATTCAAAACCAACACGCTGGGAAGATCTCCAAATGAGATTGCAAGCAGAATGGAACAAGAGAACACAAACGCTGGGCCGAGACGGACCTGCATCAAAGGAACAGAGGCACAAACCCACCAGTTCAAAAGAACATCCATTTTTCTCCTTCGAAGCTGTAGCCTAAACTGCCCGGGGCCGCCTCCTTTGTACAGGCTGCTGAGAGACTAGAACTAAAGACAATGGAATATCTCAAGTGTCACCCAGCAGGTTTACATTAAGAACAGGGTATGGATGGGAACACAGCCCCATCAGTTGTAAGGCAGAGTCCCCCCTTGGTTTCTAAAGATTCAGTCTTCAGATCTGAGGGTTTCTATTGTAATCTTGGCAGTTTTTTTTTTTTAAACTGGGACCTTGATATAAATACTGTGATGTTTTCTTTCTATTAAAAAAAATGCTTTTTTGTCTGAGTATATTAGGATCAACGCATGATCCATCCTTTATCAATAGAGTGAAGCTGGAGTCCATAATAATAATAATAATAATAATAATAATAATAATAATAATAATAATAATAATAATAATAATAATAATAATAATAATAATAATACTGCAGATTTAACCCCGCCCTTCTCTCTGAATTAGAGACTCAGAGCGGCTTACGATCTCCTATACCTTCTCCCCCCAGAACAGACATCCTGTGAGGTAGGTGGCGCTGAGAGGGCTATCACAGCAGCTGCCCTTTCATAAGAACATAAGAGAAGCCATGTTGGATCAGGCCAATGGCCCCTCCAGTCCAACACTCTGAGTCACATAAGAACATAAGAGAAGCCATGTTGGATCAGGCCAATGGCCTATCCAGTCCAACACTGTGTCACATAAGAACATAAGAGAAGCCATGTTGGATCAGGCCAATGGCCCCTCCAGTCCAACACTCTGAGTCACATAAGAACATAAGAGAAGCCATGCTGGATCAGGCCAATGGCCTATCCAGTCCAACACTGTGTCACATAAGAGAAGCCATGCTAGATCAGGCCAATGCCCCATCCAGTCCAACACTCTATGTCACATAAGAGCATTAGAGAAGCCCTGTTGGATCAGGCCAATGCCCCATCGAGTCCAACACTCTGTGTCACATAAGAACATAAGAGAAGCCATGTTGGATCAGGCCAGTGGCCCATCCAGTCCAACACTCTGTGTCACATAAGAAATAAAAGAAGCCCTGTTGGATCAGGCCAATGGCCCATCCAGTCCAACACTCTGTGTCACATAAGAACATAAGAGAAGCCCTGTTGGATCAGGCCAATGGCCCATCCAGTCCAACACTCTGTGTCACATAAGAGCATAAGAGAAGCCCTGTTGGATCAGGCCAATGGCCCATCCAGTCCAACACTCTGTGTCACATAATAACATAAGAGAAGCCATGTTGGATCAGGCCAATGGCCCATCCAGTCCAACACTCTGTGTCACATAAGAGCATAAGAGAAGCCCTGTTGGATCAGGCCAATGGCCCATCCAGTCCAACAATCTGTGTCACATAAGAACATAAGAGAAGCCATGTTGGATCAGGCCAATGGCCCATCCAGTCCAACACTCTGTGTCACATAAGAGCATAAGAGAAGCCCTGTTGGATCAGGCCAATGGCCCATCCAGTCCAACACTCTGTGTCACATAAGAGCATAAGAGAAGCCCTGTTGGATCAGGCCAATGGCCCATCCAGTCCAACACTCTGTGTCACATAAGAACATAAGAGAAGCCATGTTGGATCAGGCCAATGGCCCATCCAGTCCAACACTCTGTGTCACATAAGAGCATAAGAGAAGCCCTGTTGGATCAGGCCAATGGCCCATCCAGTCCAACACTCTGTGTCTCACAGTGGAAAAAAAAAATTATATATATATATTATAATATATATATTATATAATTATATTATATACACACACTGTGGCTAATAGCCACTGATGGACCTCTGCTCCATATTTTTATCTAACCCCCTCTTGAAGGTGGCTATGCTTGAAGCCGCCGCCACCTCCTGCGGCAGTGAGGTGACAACTTATTTCCCGCCCTCCACTCCGAAGAGTCTCAGAGCAGCTCACAATCTCCTTTACCTTCCTCCCCCACAACGGACACCCTGTGAGGTGGGTGGGGCTGGAGAGGGCTCTCACAGCAGCTGCCCTTTCAAGGACAACCTCTGCCAGAGCTATGGCTAACCCAAGGCCATTCCAGCAGCTGCAAGTGGAGGAGTGGGGAATCAAACCTGGTTCTCCCATATAAGCGTCCGCACACGTCACCACTACACCAAACAGGCTCTCAGTTCAGCGAGATGTTATGAGAAGGCTTGCCATTGCCTTCCTCTGCATAGAGACCCTGGAATTCTTCGGTGTCTTCCCCTCCAAATACTTACCAGGGTTGACCTTACTTCTGAGATTGAATGAGACTGAGGTAGCCTGGGCTATCAAGGCTAGAACAGAGGGAAAAAAATCATCACTGTCTATTGAAACACTGTCTCTGCTGCACCAAACTCTCTTGAAATCATGACGGATTTTTTCCACAGAGAACTTATTTGATTGGGACACCACTAAAGGAAGAGAATAATCACTGATGACTCAAATACACAAAACCCCTTCTCTACTGCACCAAACTCTCCTGATCTCAAGAAGGATTTCCTCCACAGAGAACTTATTTGATTGGGAGTGACACCAGTGAAGGAAGTAAAGATTTGAAAGCAGATAAGAATTTGAGATATGGACAGAAGGAAGAAGAATTGCAGATTTATACCCCGCCCTTCGCTCTGAATCAGAGACCCAGAGCGGCTTACAATCTCCTATATCTTCTCCCGCCACAACAGACACCCTGTGAGGTGGGTGAGGCTGAGAGGGCTCTCACAGCAGCTGCTCTTTCAAGGACAACGCCTGTGATAGTTATGGATAACTCAAGGCCATTCTAGCAGGTGTACGTGGAGGAGTGGGGTTAAGTGCACGGACTCTTATCTGGGAGAACCAGGTTTGAGTCCCCACTCCTCCACTTGGAGCTGCTGGAAAGGCCATGGGTCAACTTCATAGGAGTTCTCCTTGAAAGGGCAAGAGCTCTCTTAGCCCCACCTACCTTCCAGGGTGTCTGTTGTGGGGAGGGGGGGAGAGTAAAGGAGATGGTGACCACTCTGAGATTCTGAAATTCAGAGTAAAGAACGGGATATAAATCCAATATCATCATCATAAGAGTCCACACACTTAGGCCCTGTTCACACTTACTAATGGAAACCGGAAGGGAGCTGGTATTGTGCCGGTCTGGAGTAATCCGGGACAGGGATGGGAGTTTTCAGACACAAGTTTTTTTTCCCGGTAGGGTTCTGTGATTGAAGTGAGCCATTTCACACTATTCCGCTTTTATCTCGCTTCCACGAACGCTGGCTGTTTTCGCGCCCTTTTTTGCCCGCCGGCGCACGGTCTCCGGCTTTTTTTTTTGGGGGGGGAACGTTGGGCTTAGATCGCTATAGCACCATTGCGCTATAGCGAAGTTTCAAAACTGCAACAGCATAGGATTGGGTACACAGTTCAAGTGGGAAGAGAGTTTACAATGCCTGGCAATCTGAACATGGCCTGTGGCTCCCCCCCCTAATATTTATACCTGCTGCCGCTTGGCATAAGTCACTTTCCAGCCAATAGCCTGTGAGCATGGATGGGTGCACATCAGGCTGGGTTAGCAACATCTGTCTCACCAATCACCATTGGTCTGTTCTCCCGCCGAAACCTGCTGCCCTATGAGCAACCCCTCTCCACGTGGCAAAACCCCGCCCCCCCATAAATGTGCCTCAGAGTCACCTACAAACCAATCACATTCCTGTGACTCCTGCGTGGGCATGGGAGTGATAGCAACAGGTGACAGACCAATGCCTGGTGCCCTGATCTCCCGCTTGAACTGTGTATCCAAAGTGTCAGCCGCAGTGATCTCAGGCATTTCAATGGAGCCCAGGCATCCCTATGGTGGTGCTGTTTTGAAACGTCGCTATTGCACTATAGCGCTATAGCGATCTTAGCCTGACATTCCCCCCCCCCCCCCAAAAGCTGGAGATCGCGTGCCGGCAGGCAAAAAAGGGCACGAAAACAGCACTCCCGGAATCACTACGGGACATTTCACACAGCGTCCCATAGTTGAACCCAGCGAAGACAGAGGTTCTCTGTGTGGGTTGTGGCACTCTGGGGGAGGAAATATCTCTCCCTACCTTTGACGGTGCGCCGCTGAAGGCACAGCGGATAAAGAGTTTGGGTCGCCAGCCCCTGATCATCCTTGACACTCTCCTTCCCTGAGTGTTGTCCAGTTTCAAAATCACCCCTAACAGTTCCTCCTCTGCTGAGCCAATGAAGAGCATCAACAAAGTTGGGCCGGTCTATAACATGCTTTATATATATCAGGGATGTTGAACTCATTTGTTATGAGGGCCGGATCTGACAAAAATGAGACCTTGTCGGGCCGGGCCGGGTGTGTCATAAAATGTAATGCCAGGTAGCGGAGATATAAACTTTATAAAGGACACAGGCAAACACAATTAAATATTTTTTTTTAAGAAAAACCTAAAAATAAAAGCATGTCTAAAACATTAGCACTTGTTGGTCTTAAAGGTGCTTTCTTTGTATCCCTCCTGTGCTATCCAGGGAACTGGGCAAAGGAAGCTCTGGCTCTTTCCCACCATTCCAAGGGGCCCAGGAGGGGGAGGAGCCTCAGACAACAAAAGGAAGAGAGGCTCGGCTCGGCGGCTCTGCTGTGCGATTGAGAGAGCCTGGCAAGGTGAGCCCTGCCTCTCCCCCTTCCTCCCCAAGGGAGGAGCCTCAGCCAGTGGAGAAAATAGAGGTTTTGCTCTGTAGCTCCTGTTATGATTGAGCAAACAAGCTGTGATGCAGAAGGAAGCAGGGAGAAGGAAGCAGATGACTGCCAGTTGCTCGGGGGCCTGATAGGAGCCCTCTGGGGGCCTGATTTGGCCCCTGGGCTGCTTGTTTGACACTTCTGCTTTATAACGTGCCCCCCGAAGCTCTGGGACTTTCTCCCACCCTTCCATTCAGTAAAGGAAGCAACCCCTGTTCTTTCCCTCCCCTCTTCAACTGCCCTTGTGTTTTTCTTCCCCCTTCTTTTGATGTGTAATAATGAGGCGGTGCGGGAAGGGGGGGGGGGGAATGTCTTTAATCAATTGCAGAAACTCATCGCCGCTATCTGGATTGTGCGCGTCTCCGAGCACTTTATCACTGTCTTTTTCTTTGCGGCGTCCATAATTCTGATATATCTGGCGTTCCTGTGTCATGTCATTCTATTACATTAAACAATAGAACATAACAATGGCGCACGCGGGGGAATGATGGAATGCGCCCTCTCTTTGGGAAATGTAAAGAGATAATACACATGTTTTCAGCTGGGAAAGCTGCTATTAGTACATACGGTGACTTTCCCTGATTAGGTTAGAAGGAAGAAGACAGATACTCAGAGAACCGTACAGCTATGGATGGCAGGGGAGACGTCACCATCTGTTTGGGACGTGACAAATGCTGTCATGTCAAGAGAGGGGTGATTTTGCCCCTATCAGAAGTTGGCAATAATGAGGAGGGAAGAGGGGAACATAGCCTAAAAGTGGGGGGGGGGGGGCGTGAACTGGGAAGGAGTCCACAATTTGACATTCACTAGGTCAAATAGAGTTGACAGCCCCCTCTGCCCCCCAGTAGAGGCTGGGTTCCACCGACAATCAGCTGACTAGTCAAGGGATCTGCCAGTAGACAGAGGAAGGCACAGGTTATATCACTAATTGTCGCACAGGAAGTGATGTCATTATGGCGGTGCCATCCAGGTGACATTCTGGTTTTAGTGCAAAAGCTCTGTGATATAATCCACTTTTTTACCATAGAGTTTTCGTTCAAATACTGGGGCATCGCAGCAAAGTTGCAGCCTGGTGATGTCACTTCCTGTGTGATGCTGGCGGCATGGCTTGGGCCTACCTTTTTATCCTGGAAAGTCCCCCCCCCTCTCCAACTGTCAATCCCAAAGTCAATGTCATATAGTGGCCCACCAGAAAAATCAATAGATTCCTTGGTTTTACTGTCCATGTCTGGAAATGAGGCAGGGGGCATGAAGAATTATGGGGCCAGTATGTGTGTGCTGTGTCCATGGGTCACAAAATAGACATCATATCTATTAAGAGCCAATTTGGTGTAGTGGTTAAGTGTGTAGACTCTTATCTGGGAGAACCAGGTTTGATTCCCCACTCCTCCACTTGCAGCTGCTGGAATGGCCTTGAGTTAGCCATAGCTCTCGTATGAGTTGTCCTTGGAAGGGCAGTTGCTGCAAGAGCTCTCAGCTCCACCTACCTCACAGGGTGTCTGTTTTGGGGGGGGGAAGGTAAAAGAGATTGTGACCACTCTGAGACTCAGAAATACATTTCTGTTCATTAATTTCAGCTGTCCTGAGCCACTTGTGGGAAGGGCGGGATATAAGTTACGGAATAAATAAATAAATAAATAAGCTCCCTTATAATTTGAGTGTTGGAAGCCTGATCTCTCAACTCACACCATGCCTGATTTGGTCCTGCATAGCACAGAGTGGTTGAGGGGAGAAGCAGAGATAATGTTTGACAGCCCTAAAGAATAGAAGAGCCAAAGATCAGGAAAGAAGCAGGAGAGATGGACACTTAGGAAGAGACTTCAAATGACTGCACTGTGAAGGATGTCAGAAGTAATAATCCTTTTTAGCAGACACCAATCTTCCAGATTAGTCAGCAGCAGGGGTTAAGAAGGTGGACTCTTACCTTGGGAGAACTGGGTTTGATTCCCCGCTCCTCCACATACATGCAAGTGCTGGAAAGACCTTGGGTCAGTTGTAACCAGGGGTGCTGGAACTTGCTTAATGTAAGAGCCACGAAGAATAAACATCAGATGTTTGAGAGAAGGAAGGAAGGAAGGAAGGAAGGAAGGAAGGAAGGAAGGAAGGAAGGAAGGAAGGAAGGAAGGAAGGAAGGGAGGGAGGGAGGGAGAGAGGGGGGAGGAAGGAAGGAAGGAAGGAAGGAAGGAAGGAAGGGAGGGAGGGAGGGAGGGAGAGAGAGAGAGAGGGAGGGAGGGAGGAAGAAAGGAACACAGAGTGTTGGACTGGATGGGCCATTGGCCTGATCTAACATGGCTTCTCTTATGTTCTTATGGAAGGAAGGAAGGAAGGAAGGAAGGAAGGAAGGAAGGAAGGAAGGAAGGAAGGAAGGAAGGGAGGAAGGGAGGAAGGGAGGAAGAAAGGAAGGGTGGGAGGGAGGGAGTGAGGAAGAAAGGAAGGAAGGGAGGGAGGAAAGAAGGGAGAAAGGGAGGGAGGAAGGAAGGGAGGAAGAAAGGAAGGGAGGGAGGGAGGAAGGAAGGGAAGGAGGGAGGGGGGAAGGAAGGAAGGAAGGGAGGGAGGGAGGGAGGGAGGGAGGGAGGAAGAGAGGGAGGGAGGGAGGAAGAAAGGAAGGAAAGAAGGGAGGGAGAGAGGGAGAAAGGAAGCAGTGATTTAAAGAGAGAAATGCCTTCCACAAGCTGGCTGAGGGGGTGGTGAGAGAGCCACACAATATGTGTGAAAGAGCCACATGTGGTTCTTGAGCTGCAGTTTGGCCACCCCTGGCCTAAAGAGTTGGTAACCAGGCCTATCTAATCCTAAATTTGGTTATTTATAGAAAGGAGGAGGGGGTTGTTTCTATACCCCTCCCTTCGCTACCTGTCGTGAAGGCTTCTCAGAGTGGCTTACTTCCCTTCCTCTTCCCGCAACAGACACCCTGTGAAGTAGGTGGGGGCTGAGAGATCTCTGAAAGTACTGTGGCTGGCCCAAAGTCACCCAGCTGGCCACATGTGGAGAAAGATCAGGGAATCGAATCCAGTTCTCCGGATTAGAGTCTGCTACTCTCAACCACTACTCCTTCAAGACTAACAAAATTCGTGGCAGGGTATGACCTTTCATGAGTCATTGCTCACTGCTTCAGGGTGGCTTGGTGGGTCAGCAGCTAGTGGCCAAAGCTGAAGTACAAAGTGAAGGAAGAAGAATCACCCTGCCTTCCCATTGGACGGCTGCCTCCCAGAGAACCAACCTGGCCTTGAGCTTCCTTTCAATCGAACTGAGGGAAATCAATCCATCGCTCCAAAGGCTCTCTCTCTCTCTTTTAAATATAGAATGTATTTTGTCTGGGCCACTTTGAGACATCAATGGGAAAGGAATCCCCTACTGTTAGAAGTGCTCCTCTACCCACCTTCGGTTTGAATGACACAATGCCGGTGCATCCAGTAGCATAGATTTTAATGAGGGAAAATTCAGGTTGAAATTCAGCTGCAGATATCGCTGTGTCTCGGTTGAAGCTGCCTCACAGGATTTCTAGCCAAAAGCAAAAACTGCTCTCCACACTTCTCAGAGGAGGAAGGGTGTGATATCACTGAATCATAAACGAAAAGGTTTTAAGAGAGCAGAAACCCAAATACAATACAAATTACCATTAGCATTCGGTACAGATGTTCAAGGGCAGAAGATTCTCAGCGGGCTGCTACTTGTCCTTCTTCTTGTAGTCCCATCAGGTAGCTGGATGCTTGGAGCTGGAGCTGGAATCAGCCAAGGTGAGGAACAACCTGGATGTTCTTCTCCCTCTGCCTTCACTTATGGCCTTGTATTTAGTACACATTGGGGGCAGTCAGATGTACCATTAGTGGCGACACAGCTCCGTCTCACTGACGGATTAAATATGCTCATCCAGACATCCACATCTGGCAATTGAGCGTCATCCAGGGTCATCCCGGCTTGCTGTGGATCAACGCCGCATTAATTTGATAGCGCAGAAAGTCCGGCCCTTTTTCAAAGAAGTGGCACAAGGTGGTTTTTTTCCCGTTTGGACAGCTCACGCACGATACTGCCCCTTGGAATGTTTATCGCCCCTCCCACCTTTTTTTTTATTAAAAAAAAGCCCCAGCAGACATGCGCATTGCCAGATCATTCGAGAATCTGAGGGGACGCTTCTGCTTCTCCAATCAACATAGGATTGGGGGGGGGGGGAGGAGGGGACATTATCCCACAATTCAGAACAGGAAAAAATTCTTTTTTTTTTTTTCAATGTGGAGGTCTTCCAGATATCATTGTCACTGCCAATTTCTAGGGAAGTAGTTTCTGGCAGTTCCCTGGTTTGAATCGGCAATGTTAATTCCGGAAACTTTCCCTCCTCCCCCCCCCCGCCTCTGAAGCAACGTTTGATTTCCCACCTCCAAACAGTTGGGTGCATGTTCAATGGACCCCCCCCTCCCAGAAATCATGCTCGCGCCAAGAAAAGAGCACGCACGCGCCAAGAAAAGATCACGCCCACGCCAAGAAAAGAGCGTGATAGTATTGGATGTCTGATCGCTTGACAACAGGATGAGTCACATTCTTGGATGCTTGTCTGATTGGCCCTGCATCCAATCCATGTTCAGCAGTTCAAATTTGAGCGCTACACACCCGCTTTTAATGTGACGTGTGACCGCACCCATTGACATTGTCCTTTCTCCCAAGAGCTCTAAGGTCTGCCTCCTCCCCCCCTGTATCTTTTGTAACAGGAACTCCTTTGCATATGCCACACCCCCAATGTAGCCAATCCTCCACGAGCTTTTCGTTGTTGTTCACTCGCACAGTCGAGTCCGACTCTTTGTGACCCCAAGGACCGCATCACACCAGGCCCTTCTATTTTTCACCGCCCTCAGTTCACTCAAATTCATGTTTGTTGCGTTGGTAGCACTGTCTAACCATCTCATCTTTTGTCGTCCCCTTCTTCTTTTACCTATAACCTTTCCCAGCATCAGGGTCTTCTCCAGGGAGTGCTCCCTTCTCATTTGGTGACCAAAGTATTGAAGCTTCAGTTTCAGCATCTGACCTTCCAGGGAACAGTCAGGGTTGATTTCCCTTAGGACTGACTGATTGGATCTTCTTGCAGTCCAAGGGACTCTCAAGAGTCTTCTCCAGTGAGTGCTCCCTTTTCATTTGGTGGTCAAAGTATTGGAGCTTCAATTTCAGCATCTGACCTTCCAGGGAACAGCCAGAGTTGGTTTCCTTTAAGATGGACTGATTAGATCTCCGTGCCATCCGAGAGGCTCTCAGAAGTCTTCTCCAGCACCACAGTTCGAAAGCATCCGTTCTTTGGTGCTCAGTCTTCCTTCTGGTCCAAAGCTCTTGGAGGATGGGCTACATCAGGGGTGTGTGATCTAATATGCAAAGGAGTTCCTGGTACAAAAAAAAGCCCTGCTGCAAAGTATGTTAGAATGAGAGAGGGACTTGCTCATGTCAACCCGCTAAGCTTCATGGCCAAGTGGGGATTTGAAGCAGCATCTCCCAAATTCAAGTCCAGTGCTTCAATTGCTATGCCATGCTGCCACTTTTGTTGGAAGCTGGAGAAAGGGAAGCTTCAGGTGGAGCTGGATCAAGGCCATAGAATCCCCAGCAGTTCCTAGAGCTACTCATTGTCACTTCCAGGTTGTACCTGGAACAACAGTGGTGAGTATCAGGAAGGCTTCGGCCATGAAGGGAGGCCTAGCGACCCCAATGAGAGAGTAAAAAGCTGCTTACAACAGCCTTGTCTAGTTAGAAGAGCCAGTTTGGTGTAGTGGTTAAGTGTGCGGACTCTTATCTGGGAGAACCGGGTTTGATTCCCCGCTCCTCCACTTGCAGCTGCTGGAAAGGCCTTGGGTCACCCATAGCTCTGGCAGAGGTTGTCCTTGAAAGGGCAGCTGCTGTGAGAGCCCTCTCCAGCCCCACCCACCTCACAGGGTGTCTGTTGTGGGGGAGGAAGATAAAGGAGATTGTAAGCCGCTCTGAGACTCTTCGGAGCGGAGAGCGGGATATAAATCCAATATCTTCTTCTTCTTAGGAGACTATGTTCTCTCACCAGGGCTATTTTTGTAGCAGGAACTCCTTTGCATATTAGGCCACACATCCCTGATGTAGCCAATCCTCCAAGAGCTTACGGAGCTCTTAGTTCAGGGTCTACTGTAAGCTCCAAGAGAACTGACTACATCATGGGTGTGTGGCCTAATATGCAAAGGGGTTCCTGCTACCGTAAGCTCTTGAATGATAGGCTACATCAGGGATGTGTGGCCTAATATGTAAATGAGTTCCTGGTACCATAAGCTCCAGGAGGATAGGCTACATCAGGGTTGTGTGGCCTAATATGCAAAGGAGTTCCTGCTACTGTAAGCTCTAAGAGGATGGGCTACGTCAGGGGTGTGTGGCCTAATATGCAAAGGCGTTCCTTGTACCGTAAGCTCCAGGAGGATTGGCTACATCAGGGGTGTGTGGCCTAATATGCAAAGGAGTTCCTGCTACTGTAAGCTGTAGGAGGATTGGCTACATCAGGGGTGTGTGGCCTAATATGCAAAGGAGTTCCTGGTACCGTAAGCTCCAGGAGGATTGGCTACATCAGGGGTGTGTGGCCTAATATGCAAAGGAGTTCCTGGTACTGTAAGCGCCAGGAGGATTGGCTACATCAGGGGTGTGTGGCCTAATATGCAAAGGAGTTCCTGCTACTGTAAGCCGTAGGAGGATGGGCTACATCAAGGGTGTGTGGCCTAATATGCAAAGGAGTTCCTGGTACCGTAAGCTCTAGGAGGATTGGCTACATCAGGGGTGTGTGGCCTGATATGCAAAGGAGTTCTTGCTACTGTAAACTCTTGGAGGATGAGCTACATCAGGGGTGTGTGGTCTAACATGCAAAGGAGTTCCACCTACAAAAAAAGTCCTGGTTCTCGCCCAAGGCCACACAATCAGCTTCCTAGCAGGGCAAGGATTTCGCTCCAAATCTTCTGCTTCCAAGCTTGACTCTCCTTCTGCTCCACCACCCTCCGTTAAGTATGTGACGAAGCAGGGGGTGGCTACAAGAAACAGATGGGGAGAGCAGAAGGTGAGGGCGAGACAATTAAGGCAGGAGTAATAAGCGCACATCCAAAGCGTTATCTTGGGAATTCAGCCCGCATGGAGGTAATATTAACCAGTTGCCTAAAGTGTGTGTGGGGGGACTTTGAAGTTTCAAGGACGAGTGGAGAAGTTTGATGGTGTCCAGGCACCGTAAGATGCTCCAATTGAGCTGAAATATGCGGACGAAAGTGGCTTGCTGCTATGAATGTGCCTTGCTGTTCATGAAGGGGCTTGCTGTTCATGAATGTGCCTGCCTCCTCAAACAGAGCACAGTCAGGCACCTGGGTAAATCAGAGTCATAGAATCATAGAGTTGGAAGGGACCTTCAGGGCCATCTACTCCAACTCCTTGCACAATGCAGGAACTTCACAAAGACCTCCCCCTAAGTTCACAGGATCAGCATTGCTGTTAGACGGCCGTCTAGCCTCTGTTTGAAAACTTCCAAGGAAGGAGAGCCCACCACCTCCAGAGGAAGCCTGTTCCACTGAGGAACCACTCTAAACTCACAAACGCCTCCCCCTAAATCCACAGGATCTTCATTGCTGTCAGATGGCCATCTAGCCTCTGTTTAAAAACCTCAAAGGAAGGAGAGCCCACCACTTCCCGAGGAAGCCTGTTCCACTGAGGAACCGCTCTAACAGCCAGGAAGTTCTTCCTAAGATTGAGCTGGAAACTCTTTTGATTTAATTTCAACCCATTGGTTGTGGTTTGACCTTCTGGGGCCACAGAAAACAATTCCACACCCTCCTCAATGTGACAGCCCTTCAAGTCCTTGAAGATGATGATCCTATCACCTCTCAGCCACCTCCTCTCCAGGCTAAACATCCCCAGCTCCTTCAACCTTTCCTCATAGGACTTGGTCTCCAGACCCCTCACCATCTTCATCGCCCTCCTCTGGACCCCTTCCAGCTTGTCTATATCCTTCTTAAAACGTGGTGCCCAAAACTGAACGCAATACTCAGGCTCAAGTTGGCTCACAACAGTCAAGACTAAACAATAAAACAATGAGAAAACATTGGAGTTTCGACAATTAATTAAAAAAAACAGTTAAGTAATTTAAAACAATTCAAAAGCGTTTTGGTGTTAGTCTAAATTCCAGTTTCAATATATTCAAGGATGTTGGGCATCCTCTTGTACTGTAATTCAGCTGAAGGCTAGTCGAAATAATACTGTTTTAAATAATAATAATAATAATAATAATAATAATAATAATAATAATAATAATAATACCTTAAAGCCAACACAAGGCCAGAAGAATAATTGAGTTTGAAGGGCTCATCCAGGCTATCTATCCAACCTCCTGCTCAATGCAGAATCAGCCTAGAGCCCTGTTTCCCAGCCTTTTTGACACCAGGGACTGGTTTTGTGGAAGACAATTTTTCTGCAGACCATGGGGGCGGGTTGGTTTTGGGACGATACAATTGTGCACTCTGTTTTGTTGTGGTGATACAACTGTGCGCTTTATTTTGTCGTGGGGGTAAAGGGCATGGACTCTTATCTGGGAGAACCAGGTTTGATTCCTCACTCCTCCACCTGCAGCTGCTGCAATGGCCTCGGGTCAGCCATAGCTCTCGCAGAGTTGTCCTTGAAAGGGCAGTTTCTGGGAGAGCTCTCTTAGCCCTACCCACCTCACAGGGTGTCTGCTGTGGGGGGAGAAGATAAACATACATAACGGGAGATGGTGAGCCACTCTGAGATTCAGAGTGGATGGCAGGATATAAATCCAATGTTTTCTTCTTACTATTACTACATAATGCCCCTGTATAAATCGATGGTGCGGTCTCATTTGGAGTACTGTGTGCAGTTCTGGTCGCCGCACCTCAAAAAGGATATTATAGCATTGGAGAAAGTCCAGAAAAGGGCAACTAGAATGATTAAAGGGCTGGAACACTTTCCCTTTGAAGAAAAGTTGAAACACTTGGGACTCTTTAGCTTGGAGAAACGTCGACTGCGGGGTGACATGATAGAGGTTTATTAGATAAAAATATGGAGCAGAGGTCCATCAGTGGCTATTAGCCACAGTGTGTGTGTATATATAATTTTTTTTGCCACTGAGTGTTGGACTGGATGGGCCATTGGCCTGATCCAACATGGCTTCTCTTATGTTCTTACATTGTAATATATAATAAAAGGAGAGCCCCGTGGCGCAGCGTGGTAAAGCTGCAGTACTGCAGTCGGAGCCCTCTGCTCACGACCTGAGTTCGATCCCAGCAGAAGCTGGTTCAGGTAGCCGGCTCCAGGTTGACTCAGCCTTCCATCCTTCCGAGGTCAGTAAAATGAGTACCCAGCTTGCTGGGGGGGAAATGTAGATGACCGGGGAAGGCAATGGCAAACCACCCCGTAAAAAGTCTGCTGTGAAAACGTTGTGAAAACAACGCCACCCCAGAGTCAAAAATGACTGGGGCTTGCACAGGGGGGACTGCCTTTACTTTTTAAATAAATAATACAATAATTATATAACTCACGGCCTGGTTGCTAACAGGCCATAAATGGGTACCAGACCATGGGCTGAGAGTTGGGGACCCCAAGCCTAGAGGATGCCTTACAAATGTTTGTTCAGCCGCTGCTTGAAGACTGCCCGTGAGGGGTAGCTCAACACCTCCCGATGTAGCTGATTTCACCATTGGATAACTTTTACTGTCAAAGGAAAAGGAAAGGTCCCCCGTGCAAGCACCAGTCGTTTCCGACTCTGAGGTGACGTTGCTTTTGCGACGTTTTCAAGGCAGACTTTTTTTCCGGAGTGGTTTGCCGTTGCCTTCCCCGGTCATCTACGCTTTCCTTCCAGCAAGCTGGGTTCTCATTTTACCAACCTCGGAAGGATGGAAAGCTGAGTCAACCTGGAGCCGGCTACCTGAACCAGCTTTCGCCAGGATCGAACTCAGGTCGTGAGCAGAGGGCTCCGACTGCAGGACTGCAGCTTTACCACTCTGCGCCACGGGGCTCAATCACACCATGGCAAATAGAAGGGGAAGACATGGAAGCAGTGACAGGCTTCGCATTCCTGGGATCCAAGATCACTGCAGATGGTGACTGCAGCCATGACATTAAAGACATTTGCTCCTTGGGAGGACAGCTATGGCAAACTAGGCAGTATAATAAAAAGGAGAGTCATCACCCTGCCAACAAAAGTCTGTATAGTCAAAGCGATGGTATTCCCAGTTGTAATGTATGGCTGTGAGTGTTGGACCATGAGGAAGGCCGAGCGCAGAAGAATAGATGTTTTTGAGCTGTGGTGCTGGAGAAGACCCTTGGACTGCAAGGAGATCCAGTCAGTCAGTCCTAAGGGAAATCAACCCTGACTGTTCCCTGGAAGGTCAGATGCTGAAGCTGAAGCTCCAATACTTTGGCCACCCAATGAGAAGGGAGCCCTCCCTGGAGAAGGTCCTGATGCTGGGAAAGACAGAAGGCAAAAGAAGAAGGGGATGGCAAAAGGTGAGATGGCTGGGCAGCATCACTGACGTAATGAACACAAATTTGAACAGACTTCGGAGGATGGTGGAAGACAGGGGGGCCTGGCGTGACTTGGTCCATGGGGTCGCAAAGAGTCAGACTCGACGGTGCGACTGAACAACAACAAAGATGGCTGAATATACTCTCCAGAATCACTCTGGGACTCAAGCCCAGGAACAGAGCTCTGTCTGTCTCCATCTGGGGCAAGCTCCAATCGACAACTGAACTGAACTTTTCCCACCTAAAAAACAGGGCTTCTTTTGTAGCAGGAACTCTTTTGCATGTTAGGCCCCACATCCCTGGTGTAGCCTGTTGTGTCCTAGGTTCAAATGGAGAACTGTTACTTTTGGAGGGAACTGTTACTTTTGGAGGGAAGCTGAACAAGCCAAGCTTGTACTCCACACCAGGGTTCCAGAGAAGGCCTAAGCGTGCCCAATCAGGGGAAGGATTGAAACATAAGTAGCCAATCAACATCTAGGCTCATACTGTACCCTGATAGGCCCTTAGGCCTCTGTAAATAGCCAATCCATGTACATAGTTAAGGTCCAATCAGAAGGGGGCAAGAATTGTATAAAGGAGCGGGAGGTTTGAATAGAGCTCAGTCTGTGTTGGTGTTCCTGAAGTAAAGCTTGCTGAAATCACTCTCCGACTCTGGTCTCTTACTGCGCCGACCCCAGTACTTTACATAGCCAATCCTCCAAGAGCTTCCAGAGCTCTTCTTCCAGGGTCTACTGTAAACTCCAGTAGGATTGGCTACATCAGGGGGTGTGGCCTAATTTGCAAAGGAGTTCCTGCTACAAACAAAAAAGCCCTGTCAAAAAAACTGATATAAACTGCAGTTCCTGCCCAGGAACTGGCCCACCGTTCTGCAGCATTCTGGGATAGACCTATGATGGACTTCTTGTCCTCTCTAGGGAGCTGCTCTCAGATTACTGGTTCCACACAGAAAGGGAGGGGGGAATGAGGAGGAGAGTAGGCCAAGGAATGAGGAGGAGCTCAGTCCAGTTTGGTAGTTCCTCCCCACCCCACTCACAGTTAAATGCAAACAAAATGGTGTTTCTTCACAGTTCCTGTAAATGCTTGCAACTCCCTGCATGGCATTAGCTCAAGGCATTTGGCCGCCTGAAGCCATTCTTACTTTGCCTCTCTGGTAACCAGTGGCAGGGTTGTAGGCAGGATAGGGTTGCCAAGTCCAATTTAAGAGATATCTGGGGACTTTGGGGGTGGAGCCAGGAGACTTTGGGGGTGGAGCCAGGAGACATTAGGGGTGGAGCCAAGATCAAGGCTGTGACAAGCATTATTGAACTCCAAAGGGAGTTCTGGCCATCACATTTAAAGGGACGGCACACCTTTCCAATGCCTTCCTTCCATAGGAAATCATGAAGGATAGGGGCACCTTCTTTTGGGGCTCATAGAATTGGACCCCCTGGTCTAACCTTTTGGAAACTTGGGGGGTATTTTGGGGAGAGCCACTAGATGCTATACTGAAAACTTGGTGCCTCTATCTCAAAAAAAAAACAGTCCCCCCCCCCAGAGCCCCACATACCCACGGATCAATTCTCCATTATTTTCTATGGGGATAAATCTCCATAGGGAATAACAGAGTTCCCAGCAGACATTTCTCTCCCCTCCCCCCGCTTTCTGATGACCCTGAAAGGGGGGGAGGGCCTCCAAACCGGGGGATCCCCTGCCCCCACCTGGGGATTGTCAACCCTAAGGCAGGGACACGGTGTCCACAATGCCAACTGCACCATTATGTCACTTCCAGTAAAAAAAAAAAAGTGATAAAAAGTAACTCTAGGAATCATTAGAATATCTCTATGGTTTTCCCATAGAGTTTATGGCGATCCTAGAGCTGCTGTATGCCACTTCTGGGTTTTTACCAGAAATGACGTAGCAGTGCATATGACATCGGTGGTGGCAGGCGATGGGAACTAGAGATGGGGAAGCCACTGCTTCCCATGAGAGTTTTGTAACAAGAGGAATCAAGAGAAACCACAGCGTTGAAAGTATCTGTCTGAAAAGCCAAACGCTGTAGTACAAATCTCATTTGTAAAAGTACATTCGATCCAGCTAGAAAGTGTTGATTGACGCCCATCTGTTAGAATTCTGAATAGTCTGATCGCATTGCTTCCAATACTAAAGGCTCTTTCCATGCTGGGAAAATTGTTAAACACTTGCCTTTGGGAAATTTACTGACCGATGCCCGATTATATAAAACTGTGGAATTTGCCATAACTTATCAAAACTTACCTGAGGAAGATCACAATCCAGAAAAGAGTGGCCTATCTGGATGCCTCGTCACTACATTAAATGAATCTGGGGCTGGATAAACATCTGGAGCAGAGGTCCATCAATGGCTATAAGCCATAGCATATTGTTGGAACTCCCTGTCTGGGACAGTGATGTTCTGTATTCTGAGTGCTTGGGGGGGCACAGTGAGAGAAGAAGAAGACTGCAGATTTATAACCTGCCCTTCTCTCTGAATCAGAGACTCAGAGCGGCTTACAATCTCCTATCTCTTCTCCCCCCCACAACAGACACCCTGTGAGGTGGGTGGGGCTGGAGAGGGCTCTCACAGCAGCTGCCCTTTCAAGGACAACTCCTGCGATAGCTACGGCTGACCCAAGGCCATTCCAGCAGATGCAAGTGGAGGAGTGGGGAATCAAACCCGGTTCTCTCAGATGAGAGTCCGCACACTTAAACACTACACCAAACTGGCTCTCAGTTAGAGGGCTTCTAGTGTTCTGACCCCACTGGTGGACCTCCTTATGGCACCTGGTGTTTTTTTTTTTTGGCCACTGTGTGACACAGAGTGTCGGACTGGAGGGGCCATTGGCCTGATCCAACATGGCTTCTCTTATGTTCTTATGTGACACAGAGCGTTGGACTGGAGGGGCCATTGGCCTGATCCAACAGGGCTTCTCTTATGTTCTTATGAGACACAGAGTGTTGGACTGGATGGGCCATTGGCCTGATCCAACAGGGCTTCTCTTAAGTTCTTATGTGACACAGAGTGCTGGACTGGATGGGCCATTGGCCTGATCCAACAGGGCTTCTCTTATGTTCTTATGTGACACAGAGTGTTGGACTGGAGGGGCCATTGGCCTGATCCAACATGGCTTCCCTTATGTTCTTATGAACCATTCTTATTCCTCAAAATACATGGATTATTTTCATTATATGGATGTTTAAATGTACTTTTGTGAATGAGATTTGTACCATAGCACATGGCTGTGAGAAAACCGAAGCGACATTTATCTTGTATATGAATTTGATATGACATATTTGAATGCATGTCAATTGAACCCTCACAACAGAAAAGAAACATAAAATGGAATTTTATTTTGTCACATGATTTGTTATCAATAATTAACTTAATGGAGAGCCCAGCAGATATTCAGCCCACCCCCCATCCCATCCCGCTTTCAGATTAACCCTGAAGCGGGGAAGGGCCTCCAGACCAGGACACTCCCTGTCCCCAACTGGGGATTGGCAACGCTACCTCTGCCCCTCCCCCAATGACCACACCCCATTATCTCTATCTTGTTTTTCCATCACCAACGAACAGATGTCTAGGACAGGGGTGCTGAACATGCGGCCTGGGGGCCAAATCAGGCCCCCGAGCAACTGACTCTTGTCTGCTTCCATCTCCCTCTCTCTTGCTTCCTTCTGCAGCTCAGCTTGCTTTACAAGGCTTGCTCAATCGCACAGGAGCTACAGAGCAAAACCTCGATTTTCTCCATTGGTTGCGGCTCCTCCCCTTCCCGGTCCCTTGGGGAGGGAGGGAAAGAGCCAGAACTTCCTTTGCCCACTTCCCTGGATCCCGTGAGAGAAATACAAAGAAAGCACCTTCATGACCAACAAATGCGAATGATTTAAGCATGATTTAAGGGTTTTTTTAAAAAAATCTTTAGTTGTGTTTGTTTGTGTCCTTTAAAAAGTTTAGATCTCTGCTACTTCATCTTAAATAGGTACACGCATGGCCTGACCCAACATAGCCCCATTTACACCAGATCCGTCCCTCATAACAAAAGAGTTCAATGCCCCTGGTCTAGGAAATGTGTTTGCGGTTATACTTTGAAACGTCCCTGCAAAGAATTCAGCCATGATCCACTCTGTGCCTTTGCTTCAATGATTCTGCATCAAGAGCCTTTGAGAGCGGTAGACTTGGGGAAGAAGGCACGTTCTGTCTGCGGAAGGGAAGGCTAAACAGAGACATGATAAATGTCTCTGGAGGCACAAAGGGTCGTTTTTGAAAGGAAAAAAAAGGACCAATTATCATCATTAGTCAATGAGGATGGAGAAAGACGTTATCTTCAGAATGGCATTTTAGGTTCAATGCTAAGGGGAGAACTTCACTAGTATCGCCGTGTTTCAGCCAGGAAGCTGGTGTGATCTTCAGACGTGGATTGGGGAGGCCTGTGTTGAAGATCTCGCTTTGCTATTGAGCTTACTGGGCCCACATGGGCCAATGGCCTAAGAAACCTCACAGAGTTGTTATGAGGATAAAATATTCATGTACGCTACCGTGAGCTCCTTGGAAGAAAAGTGGGATAAAAAAACAGTAAATGGCTTGAAGGACAAGAAATAGTTCCCAACACCAAATAGGCAAACTTTTCTACTTGAACAGGAATCATAGAATCCTAGAGTTGGAAGGGACCTCCAGGGTTTTCTAGTCCAACCCCCTGCACAATGCAGGAAATTCACAAACACTTCCCCCTAAATTCATAACATTGCTATCAGATGGCCATCTAGCCTCTGTTTAAAAACCTCCAAGGAAGGAGAGACCACCACTTCCTGAGGAAGCCTGTTGCACTGAGGAATCATTTTAACGGTCAGGAAGTTCTTCCTAATATTGAGCTGGAGGGCGACTTTCTTCCCATAACTAGGGCTTTTTTTTGTAGCAGGAGCTCCTTTGCATATTAGGCCACACACCCCTGATGTAGCCAATCCTCCTGGAGCTTACAGTAGGCCCTGTACGAAGAGCCCTGTAAGGAATTCTAGCAGGAGCTCCTTTGCATATTAGGCCACACCCTCCTGATGTAGCCAATCCTCATGGAGCTTACAGTAGGCCCTGTACAAAGAGCCCTGTAAGGAATTCTAGCAGGAGCTCCTTTGCATATTAGGCCACACCCTCCTGATGTAGCCAATCCTCCTGAAGCTGACAGTAGGCCCTGTACTAAGAGCCCTGTAAGCTCTTGGAGGATTGGCAACATCAGGGGTGTGTGGCCTAATATGCAAAGGAGCTCCTGCTACAGAATAAACCCTCCCCATAACAATGCACTCGAAATGGTTTTCCCACACCTCTGGTCTAGGGTTGCTGAGTCCTGCTTGGGACATACCTGAAGATTTGGGGATAGAGCAGGTAAGGATTTCGGCAGCATATAAGTGTCAAGCATGTGGTTTATACTCAGTATTAAATGCTAAGTCTGGCTTCTTCCTGTAGAACATTTTCCCATGTAACTGCATATCAAAGCTAAGTAACCCTCCTTTGTTCTCACCTCCCTTTTTCCTTTCCCACCTTTGAGTAGCAAATGTAGGAATGCCATGCTTTGATAGTAGGCGCCTCCCGGAAAGGTTTCCGCACTGTAACCATCAACTGTAATAAGAATGCCTGAGACCGAGGGAAGTTTTAACTGCAGAGATAGCAAGCTGCATATTTGTAGTAATTCACACGTCCTTGTTATGTCTTTGAACTATCACTCCTAGGTGCTTTGATGTAACCCTTAAAGCTTTATGCCTTACAGTATTTTGTATCACTTTCAAGGTGTCCCACCTTGAAGCAACAATGGATTATCAATAAACTGAGACTTTGTATTAAACAATTACTTGGTTATCTGAAACTTCCATGCTTGACAATAATACTGCAGAAGCAACCCTCCAAACCAACCATCTTCTTAGGGTTGCCAGGTCTGTGTTGGAAAATACCTGGAGACTTCGGTGGTAGATCCAGGAGACAGTGGGGTTTAGGGAGGGAAGGGGCCTCAGCAGGGTACGATATCATAGAGTCCACCCTTCAACGCAGCCATGTTCTCTAGGGGAGTTGCTCTTTGCCAGCTGAAGATCAGCTGTAAAAGCTAGGCTTCCCAACCCTCCCGCCCTGGCGGGGGACCCCAGGTTTCCCAGCCTCTTCCCCCGCTCCCCCAAAAAATGGAAGCGGGGGGAGGGGGAGGTACGGGAGACCGTACCATTTCATGAGGATGGGTAGGCTATCGGAATCTTTCAGAACACAGTTTGAATCTTTTAGGTTCATGTGACGAAGAGAAAAAAAAAGAGACGCTCTTTGCCTTCCTTGCTGACGTGGTGCGACTTCCTCCCAGAGCTCCGTCCGCCCTGGGCTTCTGGGAAATCACTTCCCCTTCCGCTCAGAGTGGTAGCGTCTCCTCCTTGACCGGCGCGTGGCGCGTGCACGAAGGGGATCATGGCTGGGCTGCTTAGGGCAGTGTGGCGGAATGGCTTTTGCCTTTTAGGTTGGGATGTGGCATTGGCGCCGTCGCACCCTCCTCGGCACCGCTCCACTCCGCTCGGGCTGCAGTCTCCCGCGGCAGCAGCAGGTGAGTGTCCCTGGCTGGCCTGGTGGTAGTCACGCCGGTGGTGGGTGAAAGGGCAGGAAAGGCCTGGCTGGTCCCCTCAAGAACGAAGGTCACGTCCTTCTTTTTTCACAGCGAGTAATATAGGCTGCATGTTTTATTGTTGTTTATATTGTAAGCCACTGTTCACAAGGCAGCAAGGCTCTGAACCGCGTAAGTATTACACCAGCAGTTGGGGTGGCTCGCCACGCTCCTTGGCGCCGTTTCCCCCCCTCCCCCTAGCTCCACCCCCAAAGTCTCCTGGCTCCACCCCCAAAGTCCCCATGTGCGGTCCCTTTAAATGTGATGGCCAGAACTCCCTTTGGAGTTCAATTATGCTTGTCACAGCCTTGATCTTGGCTTCACCCCTAATGTCTCCTGGCTCCACCCCCAAAGTCTCCTGGCTCCACCCCCAAAGTCCCCAGATATTTCTTGAATTGGACTTGGCAACCCTAGTAAAAGCGGGAAGTCTCCAGGCCCCACCTGGAGGCTGGCAACCTTACATCTTCTCCAGGAGACCTTGTCTCTGTTATCTGGAGATCAGCTGTAATCCTGAGAGATCTTTAGCCTCCACCTCCACTCTGTTCTGGTTTCCAACCTACTTCGGGCCTACTTCTGGTTTTAGGCCTACTTCTGGTTGGGGGGTGGCACTCTGGTTTTTGGGCAAAACTTACCATAGGGTTTTGCCCCCAAAACACAGTGTCACCCCAACCAGAAGTACTGGAACTGGAGTAGGCCTGAAAATGCCCAACATCACTCTCGGTCTCCCAAAAGGATATCAGGAGATCCTCATTGGCCAAGTATGTTGATCTGGCAGCCCTAATTCCTAGACAGTATTTGGAGGCTATTTGTTCTCCTGCTCCTCCGTTCCTCAGAGATGGGAGATTGGGTCCGAGGGTAGGTAAATCTCTGTCCCAATTGAGGAAATGGAAGGCCTACATGGGACCTCTAACTGTGAGTATCTAGCCTTGCTTGTGGTGTGCCAAAGATGCGACCTCTGACTGTGAGTCTCCAGCCCCAGTTGTGATATGCCACAGACGGGACCTCTGACCGAGAGTCTCCAACCTCGGTTGTGGTGTGCCACAGATGGGACCTCTGACTGTGAGTCTCCAGCCTCGGTTGTGGTGTGCCACAGACGGGACCTCTGACTGTGAGTCTCCAACCTTGTGTGCCACAGATGGGACCTCTGACTGTGAGTCTCCAACCTCATGTGCCACAGATGGGACCTCTGACTGTGAGTCTCCAGTTTTGGTTGTGGTGTGCCACAGACGGGACCTCTGACTGTGAGTCTCCAACCTCGTGTGCCACAGATGGGACCTCTGACTGTGAGTCTCCATCCCCAGTTGTGGTGCCCCACGGAACCTCTGACTGTGAGCCTCCAGCCTCAGTTGCGGTGTGCCACAGATCTTCCTGTGCCACTGGGGGCATTTACACTTCAGTTATGGTCACTCCGAAGTTAGTGTTCGCAGAAATCTGTAGCATTCACAGAAATCCCTGCTTAAAAATAGGTACCCTCTGGGGCTCAGTATTCAAAAAGGCAATTAAAACTTTGTCAAGCAAAAGTTTTTTTTTTCAAAGGCGACAATGGGAAGAGACTGGCACCCTCTGCCTTGATCTCCGCCTCGCGGGGTCACCTGAAGAGAAGACAGCCCACCTGACTTCGACGAGCGGCCTTTGAAAAAGAGGTCCCCTATTTCTGTTCAACAAAAAGGGCTCCTCTCCTGGCCTTTCTGCGGAAGCAAAGAGACCAAATGAAAAAAAAAATAATTGGATAGTTTAAATCCAATTTGAACTGGGTCAGCAGCTGATGTAGACATATGGAAATCTCCCCCCCACCCCTTTACCGTTTTGTTGCGGGTGATGGTCATCCTCCATGAAACTGGCAGGCCCCTTCATTTCTTATAGCTTCCTAAAATGCACCCCCCCCCAAACTCTGGTCTCCATTAATAAGGGAGCATGTTGGGTCGGGTCATTGGATCATCCCAGTGAGGTCTAAGAGAGAAACAGAGAGAGCATTCCGTTCATCTTCAAGCAGAACTAATTGAGTCCTTACTTTCCCTGAAAGATAGAATCTAACTTATTTCACAAAACCACCATTGAGTTTTCTCACTATTCTTAAAGAGCGTCGATACATTGGATTTCTTCCATCTCCGCGTGATCTGGGGGATGTCTGGTTGGCTACATCTTCAGCTTAATTCACTATCTTATCATTTCAATTTGTGTTTCCAAATATGCCTTGGGCACTGAGAAGTGTGATTGGAATTGGATACACACACCCAGGAAGCTATTCTACCATTAAGAGAAGTGTTGGCTTGTGCCCTTGTCATGATCCTGGGCCTAGTGAGGCCTGCAGGCCGCAGGAAAGCCTGCTTAGGAGTTACTGGGAAAAGCCGACATCTCCCAGGATCCCCTCTGTCCCTCTGATTGGGTAGCGAGGGTTTTGGAGGGAAAACAGGCCCAGAGAGAGGTGGAGCCTGGGAAGAGAATATAAAGGCCAAACATAGGAAGTGGGTGTTCTTTCCCTGGAAGGCTGAGCTGGAGGCAGGCTGCAGCCTGGAGAGCTTGAGCAGGGGAAAGACCCTTACCCAAGGGGGTAAGTGCTGGTAAGAGTAGGGACTGTAAGACAGAAGCGTTAGAGCATTTGTTTATTTTCCCCTTCACCCTTTTACTATTTTATGCACCTTGTTTGTTATATTGCACTGACCTTTTAAAAAAACCTCCCCCCCCACATCCCCATTGTTAACTCTGCCTGGTCCTCACGTAGGCTTCCCAAATCCCCTGCCTGGGTGGGGGACCCCCTATTTAGAGCCTCCTCCCCCTGCTCACCAAAAATACGGAAAGTGGGGGGGGGAGGGGGAATGGCGGCCCTTCCCACCCAGCCTCGATCCCAGCAGCTTCTCCTGGCTCCTTCCCTTCCCACCGATCGCTGATGCTTCTCCTCGTCCCTTCCCTTCCCACCCTGGATCGCAGCAGCTTCTCCTTGCCCTTCCCTTCCCACCCAGAACCGATTGCAGCAGCCAGAGTCCTTCCATTTTCCCAGGCTGCTTCCCGCCCCCAGTTAGCTGGCCAGTTGGGGGGGGCGGAGCCCCGCCCCCAAAGGATCATGTGCCTTTGCACCTCCGGAGGCTTGATTTAAAGGCTTCAACTTGGGATGGTGTGTCTGTGTTGCTGTGAAGAAGCCGGCAGCAACTCATGAGTAGAGAGGCCAATCCCCTGCATCAGATTTGCCAGAAACGGGGGGGGGGGGGAGTGGGGAGGAGAGGGAAACGTCTTCATTATTCCCTATGTGGAGATCGGTTCTCATAGGGTATAATGGGGAATTGATCTGGAGGTTTCAGGGGCTCTGAGGGAGCTGTTTTTTGAGGTAGAGTCACCACATTTTCAATATAGCATCTAGTGCCTCTCCCCAAAGTACCCCCAAAGTTTCAAAATGATTGGACCAGTGGGTCCAATTCTATGAGCCCCAAAGAAGGTGCCCCTATCCTTCATTATTTCCTATGGAAGGAAGACATTTAAAAAGGTGTGCTGTCCCTTTAAATGTGATGGCCAGAACTCCTTTGGAGTTCAATTATGCTTGTCACACCCTTGTTCCTGGCTCCACCCCAATGTCTCCTGGCTCCACCCCCAAAGTCCCCAGATATTTCTTGAATTGGACTTGGCAACCCTATCCTCACGCCTATTATTTGGCCTAAGCTACAGGAGGCCTCAAGGGCTTGGGCGGGAACTTAACCCAGAGTGGTGGCAGAAATTGGTAAGACTCCCCTGAGTCGTGACAGCCCTGGAGGCACAAAACTCCCATTGCAGACAGGCAATGCAGACTGTCTAGCACCCTAGGCGAGACTAACTTCTGGTGCCCACCCTCCCGCACTGATAACATCACCGAGCCACACGGGGTGCCCAATTCAGCACCCTCAGAAGGCCGGCGCCCTAGGCAATTGCCTAGTTTGCCTAGCAGCAGGGCCAGCCCTGATTACAGACGTAATGCAAAATCCTGGGAAAGGGCCATGGCTCAGTGGTGGAGCATCTGCTTAGCATACAGAAGGCCCTAAATTCAATCCCTGGCTTCACCAGTAAAGATCAGGTTGTAGGTAATGTGAAAGACTTGAAAATCTGAAAGGGGCCATGGCTCAGTGGTAGAGCATCTGCTTGGCATGTGGAAGGTCCCAGGTTCAATCCTCAGGATCTCCAGTAAAGGATGAGGCTATAATTGACGTCAAATACCTCTGCCTGTAATCTCGGAGAACCACTGTCAGCCTGAGCAGACAATACTGACTTTCATGGGCCGATGGTCAGGTTCAGTATAAGGCAGCTTTGTGCGTTCATGAGTCCTTGTGTTGCTCCCTCAGCCAATGCGACGACTTTGCAACGTGTGTAGATGAACCCTAAAAACCCTACTATATCAGACTAGGGGTACACCTTTGGGAAGCCACAGTATATTGTTGGAACTCTCTGTCTGGGGCAAAGGATGCTCTGTATTCTTGGTGCTTGGGAGGGGCAACAGTGTGAGGACTTCTAGTGTCCTGGCCCCACTGATGGACCAGTGTAGTTTTTGGCCACTGTGTGTACAGAGTGTTGGACTGGATGGGCCATTGGCCTGATCCAACAGGGCTTCTCTTATGTTCTTATGTGACACAGAGTGTTGGACTGGATGGGCCATTGGCCTGATCCAACAGGGCTTCTCTTATGTTCTTATGTGACACAGAGTGTTGGAATGGATGGGCCCTTGGCCTGATCCAACAGGGCTTCTCTTATGTTCTTAAGTCCTTATCAAAATCAATTCCTTGGCTCCATCATCAGCAGAACGGGAGACTGCAACCGAGATATAAGAGGAGGCTGAAATTGGGGAGAGCAGTCATGAAGGAGCTAGAAAAGATCCTTATGAATAATAAGAGGCTATTAGCTACAGTGTATTGTTGAACTCTTTGTCTGGGGCAGTGATGCTATGTATTCTTGGTGCTTGGGGCGGTGGCAACAGTGTGAGGGCTTCTGGTGTCCTGGTCCCAACTGGTGGACCTCCTGATGGCACCTGTTTTTTTTGGCCACTGTGTGACACAGAGTGTTGGACTGGATGGGCCATTGGCCTGACCCAACATGGCTTCTCTTATGCTCTTACATCTGGGGCATTGATGCTCTGTATTCTTGGTGCTTGGGAGGGGCAACAGTGTGAGGGCTTCTGGTGTCCTGGCCCCACTGATGGACCTCCTGATGGCACCTGGTTTTTTTGGCCACTGTGTGACATAGAGTGTTGGACTGGATGGGCCATTGGCCTGATCCAACATGGCTTCTCTTATGTTCTTATTCTGGGGCAGTGATGCTCTGCATTCTTGGTGCTTGGGAGGGGCAACAGTGTGAGGGCTTCTGGTGTCCTGGCCCCACTGATGGACCTCCTGATGGCATCTGGTTTTTTTGGCCACTGTGTGACACAGAGTGTTGGACTGGATGGGCCACTGGCCTGATCCAACATGGCTTCTCTTATGCTCTTATGTCTGGGGCAGTGATGCTCTGCATTCTTGGTGCTTGGGAGGGGCAACAGTGTGAGGGCTTCTGGTGTCCTGGCCCCACTGATGGACCTCCTGATGGCACCTGTTTTTTTTGGCCACTGTGTGACACAGAGTGTTAGAATGGATGGGCCATTGACCTGATCCAACATGGCTTCTCTTATGTTCTTTTGTTGCTAGTGACCAAGATCACCCGCAAAGTCATGCCATGGTAGTCTCCCCATTACTATGTAAGGCGGTGAAAGTTGGACAACGAAGAAAGCTGGCAGGAAGAAGGCTGATTTACTTGAACTTGCTGTTGGAGGAAAGTATTCCAGATACTGTGGACCCATCAAAAAAGATAACTCAGTGGGTTCTAGATCAACTGAACTGCCCCAAGAAGCTAAAATGAACGAACCGAGGGAATTGTAATCGATCCCATTATAAGAAGACAAGAGCTGCTGAAAACATAATAATGCTGGGAAAAGCTGAAGGCTGCAGGAAAAGACGAAGACTGAACATAAGATGGATCAACTCAGTCAAGGAAGCTGCGACCTTCAGTTTGCAAGACTTGAACAAGGCTGTTACTGAAAGGACATTTTTGGAGGTCATTCATTCATAGGGTCAGGGGTTTTTTTTTGAGCTGGAATGCACAGGAACACAGTTCTGGCTGGCCCGGCATCAGGGGGTGCGGCTTAATATGCAAATGAGTTCCTGCTGGGCTTTTCCTACCAAAAAGCCCTGTGCGAAACAATAGTGATGTCAGGGGGTGTGGTCTCTCTCTCTCGGCTTGACTTCGCGAACGAAGATTTAAGAAAGGTGCAGTAGTCCACGTCTGCTGCAGGCTCGCTGGTGGCTGACAAGACCAATGCGGGACAGGCAGGTCCGGCCACAGTGGCTGCAGGGAAAAGTCTGATTTGGGGTTGGTGCTGTAGCAGTACGATTCTTCCTCAATCTCCTTTTATCCTCAAGACCAGCTATGCGTGCATTCTCAAAGGAAGAGACAGCCTGGTGGATGGTGTGCCTTCATGCTTTGCGATCTGAGGCTAGGTCAGACCACTGGTGATGGTTGATGCAACAGGTACCAAGGTATTTCTTCAAGGAGTCCTTGTATCTTCTTTGTATCTCTTCTTTGGTGCCCCTCTATTTTAATGGCCGGAGGGGTGTGGTCTAAGATGCTAATAAGTCCCTGCTGGGCTTTTTCGATAAAAAACACCCCATGCAAAACAATGGTGATGTCAGGGGATGTGGCTTAATATGCCACCTCTTTGCTATTGTCAGGGCTTTTTTTGAGCAGGAACACACAGGAAAGCAGTCACGATGTGATGTCCCTGCTGGGCTTTTTCTATAAGCCAGTTTGGTGTAGTGGTTAAGTGCATGGACTCTTATCTGGGAGAACCAGGTTTGATTCCCCACTCCTCCATTTGCAGCTGCAGGAATGGCCTTGGGTTAGCTATAGCTATCGCAGAGGTTGTCCTTGAAAGGGCAGCTGCTGTGAGAGCCCTCTCAGCCCCACCCACCTCACAGGGTGTCTGTTGTGGGGGGAGAAGATATAGGAGATTCTAGGCCGCTGTGAGCCTCTGTCCTTGAAAGGGCAGCTGCTGTGAGAGCCCTTTCAGCCCCTTCCACCTCACAGGGTGTCTGTTGTGTGGGGAGAAGATATGGGAGATTGTAAGCCACTCTGAGTCTCTGATTCAGAGCGAAGGAAAGGAAAGGTCCCCTGTGCAAGCACCAGTCATTTCCAACTCTGGGGTGATGTTGCTTTCACCATGTTTTCACGGCAGACTTTTTACGGGGTGGTTTGCCATTGCCTTCCCCGAGGAAAGGTCCCCTGTGCGAGCACCAGTTGTTTCCGACTCTGGGGTGACGTTGCTTTCACAACGTTTTCACGGCAGACTTTTTCACGGCGTGGCTTGCCATTGCCTTCCCCAGTCATCTACACTCCCCCCCCCCCCCAGCAAGCTGGGTACTCATATTATCGACCTCGGAAGGATGGAAGGCTGAGTCAACCTGGAGCCGTCTACCTGACAACCCAGCTTCCACCGGGGATCGAACTCAGGTCGTGAGCAGAGCTCAGGACTGCAGTACTGCAGCTTTTACACTCTGCGCCACGGGGCCCCTTTTTCAGAGAGAAAGGCAGGGTATAAATCTGAAGACTTCTTCAAAACAGAAAGAAAAAGCCCTGGCTATTGTCTTTTCAACTGTTGGGCATTTAGCCTGGTGGCATGGTCCAATGATTGATTTGCTTGCAGGAAATAGCAGGGTGGTTGAAGGGAGACAGAGATGGAAGGAAGGCAGAGATAGGATAGGTTTTTCTTTTTTTCAACTTTTCTGACCGCCTCGGCTTCCCAATCCCCAGGTCCCAGAGGGGGATCTCCTGGTTTTACAGGCTTCCCCCCTCCCCCAGCCAGCTGGCCAGCGGGGGAAGCCTCACACCCACAGCCATCATGCACCTCCATGAACGATTCCCATAGGGAATGATGGGGAATTGAGCCGTGGGTATCGAGAGCTCTGGGGGGGCTGTGTCTTGAGATAGAGGCACCAAATTTTCAGTATAGCATCTAGTGCCTCTCCCCAAAATACCTCCCAAGTTTCAAAAAGATTGGACCAGGGGGTCCAATTCTATGAGCCCAGAAAGAAGGTGCCCCTATCCTTAATTATTTCCTATGGAAGGAAGGCATTTAAAAAGATGTGCGGTCCCTTTAAATGTGATGGCCAGAACTCCCTTTGGAGTTCAATGATGCTTGTCACACCCTTGCTCTTAACTCCCCCCCCCCAAAGTCTCCTGGCTCCACCCCCAAAGTCCCCAGATATTTCTTAAATTGGACTTGGCAACCCTATGACCGCCCCCCCCCCCAGTGAAGTTGGACACTGCCAGATGAAAAAACTTTGTGTGTACCTCTGTGTGTGGGGGGGTGGGGGGGGCGTGGAAGCACAAGGGGTCCCTGTATTCCTTTCCCCCTTCTAGGGTTGCAAACTCCAGGTAGGGAAATGACAAGAGCAGGGGTGTCAAACTCATTTGTTTTGAGGGCCGGATCTGACATAAATGAGACCTTGTTGGGCCGGGCTGGGCCGTGTCAAGCTGGGCCATGTGTGTACCTATTTAAGATAAGGCAGCAGAGATATAAACTTTTTAAAGGACACAGACAAACGTGACTAAGTATTTTTTAAACTTCAAATAAAACATGCTTAAAACATTAGCACTTGTTGGTCTTAAAGGTGCTTTCTTTGTATCTCTCCCATGGGATCAAGAGAACTGGGCAAAGGAAGCTCTGGCTCTTTCCCTCCCTCTTCAGGGGACCGGGGGGGGGGGGGGGAGGAACCTCAACCAATGGAGAAAATCGAGGTTTTGCTCTGTAGCTCCTGTGCGATTGAGGAAGCCTTGCAAAGCCAGCTGTGGTGCAGAAGGAAGCAAGAGAGAGAGAGAAGGAAGCAGATGACAGCCAGTTGCTCTGGGGGCCTGATAGGAGCCCTTCGGGGGCCTGATTTGGCCCCTAGGCCACATGTTTGATATCCCTGCCATAGAGTCCGTCCTCAAAAGCAGCCATTTTCTCCAGGGGAACGGATCCCTGAAATCTGGAGGTCACCTGCAATTCCAAGAGTTCTCCAGCCTTCACCTGGAGGTTGGCAACCTTATCTCCTCTCTCTGAATGCTTCCTCCAACCGTAGGCAGCTTCATGTCACCAAATATTTACAACCTAGCCAAAGAGAAAAATCAGATCTAACTAACTACAATGTGGTAGCTTTACTTACATAGATAGATATGGATTCCTGGAGGTTAAACAAGCTGTAGTGGGATGGGGGCGGGGGGGAGAAATGCTGGTATTCAGGGAACCTTCAGGAGCCAGTTTGGTGTAGTGGTGAAGTGTGTGGACTCTTATCTGGGAGAACTGTTGAGGCTGGGTGATCTGCTGAGGCTGGGTGAGTGGGCGTCAATGTGGCAGATGTGGTTCAATGTGGCCAAGTGCAAAGTAATGCACATTGGGGCCAAGAATCCCAGCTACAAATACAAGTTGATGGGGTGTGAACTGGCAGAGACTGACCAAGAGAGAGATCTTGGGGTCGTGGTGGATAACTCACTGAAAATGTCAAAACAGTGTGCATTTGCAATAAAAAAGGCCAACGCCATGCTGGGAATTATTAGGAAGGGAATTGAAAACAAATCAGCCAGTATCATAATGCCCCTGTATAAATCGATGGTGTGGTCTCATTTGGAATACTGTGTGCAGTTCTGGTCGCCGCACCTCAAAAAGGATATTATAGCATTAGAGAAAGTCCAGAAAAGGGTAACTAGAATGATTAAAGGGCTGGAACACTTTCCCTATGAAGAAAGGTTGAAACGCTTGGAGCTCTTTAGCTTGGAGAAACGTCGCCTGCGGGGTGACATGATAAAGGTTTACAAGATAATGCATGGGATGGAGAAAGTAGAGAAAGAAGTCCTTTTCTCCCTTTCTCACAATACAAGAATTCGTGGGCATTCGATGAAATTGCTGAGCAGACAGGTTAAAATGGATAAAAGGAAGTACTTCTTCACCCAAAGGGTGATTAACATGTGAAATTCACTGCCACAGGAGGTGGTGGCGGCCACAAGCATAGCCACCTTCAAGAGGGGGTTAGATAAAAATATGGAGCAGAGGTCCATCAGTGGCTATTAGCCACAGTGTGTATATGTGTGTGTACATATATATAATTTTTTTTTGCCCACTGTGTGACACAGAGTGTTGGACTGGATGGACAATTGGCCTGATCTAACATGACTTCTCTTATGTTCTTATGTTCTTATGTTCTTAACTGGGTTTGATTCCCCACTCCTCCACTTGCAGCTGCTGGGATGGCCTTGGGTCAGTCATAGCTCTCATACGAGTTGTCCTTGAAATGGCAGCTGCTGCGAGAGCTCTCTCAGCCCCACCTACCTCAAAGGGGGCAGGGGGAGGTAAAGGAGATTGTGACCACTCTGAGACTCTGAGATTCAAAGTGGAGGGCAGGATATAAATCCAAAATCCAATATCTTCTCTCCTTTCCGCTGTATGCTTAATTAAACCACAAGCTTTACGTTTTTTCTTCTTTTAAATATTCCAAAACTTCGCTTGCATCCTCTTTTACACAGTCAGGGACAGCCATTCCATTGGCTAACTCGAGACCTTCAAAAACAAACCATTTTAATTCCCTCCCCACCCCCCCCACCTCGCACCAAACGGAGAAGTCATTTGTTCTCACTAGCAATTCTTTCCCCCTTTTTAATCCTCTTTGTGTCGTTAATGCCGAAAAGTGATTAAACCTTCCTCCTACAGGCAGTGACCCAGTCCGCTGATGCGTTTTAATTTTTCATATCTCCCCCTTCCCCTGTTTCCCTCCCTACGTCAGCCGACAATACCCTCCGGTTATATATTGCATCAAAGGATATATTAGATGCTCTTACTGTGTTCGGGATGCTGGCTCCGGGCGAGGAAAATTTTGCAGAACGCCGCTCCGGAGCGCAAACCATTTTCCTTTAGTCAAATGTTTTTTTTTTCCCCCCTTAACTTGAAAATGTCAACACAATGAGGAGTCATAAGATCAACTCATAAATATTCAAAGGCTTTTCCATAAAAAAAAAATAGAATAATGTTACCACCAGCGTTTTGCTAACTGCTCTCCCTTTAATGTTGATCGTTGCCTTGTGCATCTAGTACTTAAACATTGTTTTTAGGGCTAAATAAACAAAAATGCTGAGGAAAAGTACAATTCGGTGCGATATAGACGCATCTACAAACTTTGAAGACAGTGGCTGGGTGGAAACAGAAGCCATTTTCTGGCTAAGTTGCAGGTTTCATTTTGGGCAGGAGCTCACAGGTGTGGAGCTCCAGAACGTCTAAATTTTATTGTGCTCTTTCTTTCTCCCTCCCTCCCCCCAAAAGAACTTAGAATCGTAGAGTTGGAAGGGACCTCCAGGGTCATCTAGTCCACCCCCCTGCGCAATGCAGGAAACTCACAAATAACTCCCCCCTAAATTCACAGGATCTTCATTGCTGTCAGACAGCCATCTAGCCTCTGTTTAAACACCTCCAAGGAAGCAGAGCCCACCACCTCTTGAGGAAACCTGTTCCACTGAGGAACCGCTCTAATGGTCAGGAAGTTCTTCCTGATGTTGAGCCAGAAAGTCTTTTGATTTAATTTCAACCCATTGGTTCTGGTCCTACCTTCTGGGCCACAGAAAACAATTCCACATCATCCTCTATATGACAGCCTTTCAAGTACCTGAAGTAGGGTTGCCAAGTCCAATTAAAAAAATATCTGGGGATTTTGGGGGTGGAGCCAGGAGACTTTAAGATTGGTAAACTCACTCTTTAAGATTGGTAAATATCACATTCCCTGAAATCACTCTCTCTCCCTCCTGTCTGATTTCTTCTAAGCTAGTTTGTGTGTTTGTAAGTCTGTTCTGTTTGCGTGTTTTTTTGCCTTTTTATTATTATTTTTAACTAAAATTTCCATTTGAACCTTTATTTGGAGAGTTTTCTAAGGGAAAATCCTGATATACATTAGTGGAGATCCCAGTTCCAACTCTACTCACTCTGTTTCCCTTCAAGCTAATTTCTCCCACCAATCAGCAGACTGCCAATTTGGGTAACAGGGTAACACTCTGGTAGTTGGGCAAAACTTCTATGATAGAAGCCATTTTACCATAGAGTTTTTGTCCATATACCAGAGAGTCACCTGGATGTCACAGCATAATGACATCACTTCCTGAGTAAGCTGGAAGTGACATATTCACATTGTTTGGGGGGTTCCTCCCATACCTGTAAGTCCACCCCATCTCTTGCTGTTTGCTACCTGTGTCACACAGCAGTAAACTGGTTCATCTGGAGGGCTAACAACAGGGAGGAGGAGAAGAAGAGGAGGAGGAAGAGGAGGAGATTAGATTTATACCCTGCCTTTCACTTGGAGTCTCAGAGTGGCTTACAATCTGCTTCCCCTCCCCACAATAGACACCCAGTGAGGTAATTATGACAAACCCAGGGTCACTCCAGCACTTGCATGTGGAAGAGTGGTGAATCAAACCCAGTTCTCCCAAAAAAGAGTACATGAACTTAATCACTACACTAAAGAGGCTGAATCCTTCTCCCAATACGATAATTAGAATAGCCCTTCTGGGTCAGACCAGTGGCCTATTGAGTCCAGTATTCCATCTCACACAATAGCCAATCAGTTCATTTGGAGGACCAACAATAGGGCATCACTCTACCAACAAAAGTCTGTATAGTCAAAGTGATAATATTCCCAGTAGTAACATATGGCTGTGAGAGTTGAACCATAAGGAAGGCCGAGTGCAGAAGAATAGATGCTTTTGAATTGTGGTGCTGGAAAAGAATCTTGAGAGTCTCTTGGACTGCAAGAAGATCCAATCAGTCAGTTCTAAGGGAGATCAACCCTGACTGTTCCCTGGAAGGTCAGATGCTGAAGTTGAAGCTCCAATACGTTGACCACCAAATGAGAAGGGAGCATTCACTGGAGAAGACTCTTGAGAGTCCCTTGGACTGCAAGAAGATCAAATCAGTCAGTCCTAATGGAAATCAACCCTGACTGTTCCCTGGAAGGTCAGATACTGAAGCTGAAGCTCCAATACTTTGGCCACCAAATGAGAAGGAAGCACTCCCTGGAGAAGACCCTGATGCTGGAAAAGACAGAAGGCAAAAGAAGAAGGGGATGGCAAAAGATGAGATGGGAGGGCTGCTGGAGAGCTGCTATTTCTAGGCTGGAGGGGGTGTGGTGAAAAGGCAATTGGTTTGTGGATGTGGATGTGGAATTTGCTGGTTGTTCTGTGACTTTCTGCCATTTATGGACGGTGTACTGGAAGGGACAGAATAGCGGAAATCAAAACACTAAATGAAACTGGCTGGTGAGATTTGTTCCAGAGCGAGCGGCTGGTGAGATTTATTCCAGAGCGAGTGGACGGAAAGTAGAAGAGCAACAGCGTCGCTGATGCAACTAACATGAATTTGAGCGGACTTCGGAGGATGGTGGAAGACAGGAGGGCCTGGGTTTCCAAAGAGTCGGACTCCACTGTGCAACTGAACAACAACAACAATAGGGCATAGAGGGTCTTTCCTGATGTTGCCTTCTGGTCCTGGGTATCAGAGGTTTACTGCCTCTGAACATGGAGGCCACTGATGGACTCTTCCTCCACGAATCTGCCGAATTTCCTTTCCAGTGTATGCCTGTAGCATCATTACTGTACTGACTTTGCCATCTCACCTGGTGTCACGGCTGGGGCCGGGTCAGGCAAAGTCCAGAGTCAGTCCGAGGTCTGTAGCCAGTAAGCAGGAGGGTCCGAGGCACCAAATCCGAATCACTGTAGAAGTATCGCAGGTCTGAGGTCCAGAAGCCGAGGTCAGGGAGTCCAGAAGTCCAAAGCCAAAGTCAGGGAGTCAGGAACCAAAGTCAAGCTGGAGTGGATGCTAGAATGTCAGGGAGATGACTAGTTGCTTCCACAAAGCCTCCTCCCAAAGCCCACAGCTATATAGCCCTCTGCTGGCTGTTGCCTGTTTGGGCTAATTGCTGGCTCAGGGAGGCAGCCAGGATCCTGTTACCACTCAAGCATCCTTGCTCTTAGAAGAGCCAGAATCCTCTCAGAACTCAGGGCTCAGGGAGCGTCTTGCTTGTGAGCGTGCCGCCCTCCTCCGATCCCTGAGGTCCTGCCGGAGGCGGTCACGCACACGAGCCACCCGAGAGGGCGAGGCAGGGGGGCTGGGATCTTCTCCAGCAGGAGGCAGGGGCACTGGTGCAGGTGGCAGGGGCACAGTTTCCGCATCAGACTCAACTTCCTCTGAAGGGTCCCCAGCACCCATGACACCTGGAACCCAAGTCATCTGCTTCCTTTCCCCAGCTTTTCTTGTGAGAGTCACATCAAAATCTCGCCTCGCAGATACATTAAACCATGAATGAATGCAGACGAGGAGCGGGGGGAGGGGGATCCCAAGATGATCCATGCCTCAGTCTTTCAAGCGGGAATGAACTTCAGTGAATACTTGAGGAATCATAAATAAATGGCGTTTTCTTCATTAGCCCAGCAATTTACGAAACTGAAGAGCAGCACTTAAGATGGTGTGATTTGTTTCCCGAGGATGGGGGAAAAGAGAAATGTCACGTCATTAGGTCCTTGTTACTCTTCCGACTTTTTTCATTCCGCGCTCGCGATGAAGACGAATATGAGAATTTGGAAAATGGTGTGCCATTTTGGCACATCGCCCGCGCGCTGATTACCTTTATTGTGATGGCATTTTAATTGATAATTCAACGGAATATTTCCTCCCCGCCTCGTGATGGGTGCCACTAATTCTATTAATTCCCAGCAAAAGCGACGGAGCATTCTGCTCAAATTTCTGTTTTCTTTGCAATGGTGGTATCGCAACAGACAGGAACCCGGGCGGCGTATGACAGATTGCTCCCTTTTTCTTTAAAAAAAAATATAGCCCTGGCACTTTTATTGAAAATCAAGATACTGCATTGGCCCGATTATAATAATGAAGCTGATGATTTCCAATCTGTTTCATAAAGGGCTTCTGTGTTGGGATATTTCTATTAAATTAACCAGCTGGTGAGAATGTATCTGTTTGTTGTTTATTTTAAAGGGGAGAAAAAAAAAACTCAGTGAGGGATATTAATTATTAAAAATCAACATGCTGTTTGGAAACTTTTCTTGCTCTGTGACGACAATTTAGAATGATCTCAGCAATGTCTCCTGAAGTCGCATTTCTCAAAAAAAAAAGGATGTTGCAGGCTTGGGGGGGGAAAAAAGATACAGAAAAGGTAACATGATTGATCACACATTTCCCCTGCCAGGAAAGACAGAAGGGTTCAGGGGGAATTGCTAGGCAGTTAAAAGGAAAAAAAATGTTGAGGGCCTGTGGCTCAGTAGTAGAGCATCTGCTTGGCGTGCAGAAGGTCCCAGGTTCAATCCCCGGCATCTCCAGTTGAAAGGACCAGGCAGTAGGTGATGGGAAAGACCTCAGTGGCTCATCACTAGAGCATCTGCTTGGGATGCAGAAAGTCCCAGGTTAACATAAGAACATAAGAGAAGCCGTGTTGGATCAGGCTTCATTCCTCTGGCAGTGAATTTCATGTGTTAATCACCCTTTGGGTGAAGAAGTACTTCCTTTTATCCGTTTTAACCTTTCTGCTCAGCGATTTCATCGAATGCCCACGAGTTCTTGTATTGTGAGAAAGGGAGAAAAAGTACTTCTTTCTCTACTTTCTCCATCCCATGCATTATCTTGTAAACCTCTATCATGTCACCCCGCAGTCGACGTTTCTCCAAGCTAAAGAGTCCCAAGCGTTTCAAACTTTCTTCATAGGGAAAGTGCTCAAGCCCTTTAATCATTCTAGTTGCCCTTCTCTGGACTTTCTCCAATGCTATAATATTCTTTTTGAGGTCTCTCTCTCTCTCGGCTTGGCTTCGCGAACGAAGATTTAAGAAGGGTGCAATAGTCCACGTCTGCTGCAGGCTCGCTGGTGGCTGACAAGACCAATGTGGGAAAGGCAGGTCCGGCCACAGTGGCTGCAGGGAAAAGTCTGATTTAGGGTTGGTGCTGTAGCAGTGCGATTCTTCCTCAATCTCCTTTTGTCCTCAAGACCAGCTATGCGTGCGTTCTCAAAGGAAGAGACAGCTTGGTGGATGGTGTGCCTCCATGCTTTGCGATCTGAGGCTAGGTCAGACCACTGGTGATGGTTGATGCGACAGGTGCCAAGGGATTTCTTCAAGGAGTCCTTGTACCTCTTCTTTGGTGCCCCTCTATTTCGATGGCCAGTGGAGAGTTCGCCATACAGGGCAATCTTGGGAAGGTGGTGGTTTTCCATCCTAGAAATATGCCCTGCCCAGCGCAGCTGCGTCTTCAGCAGCAGTGCCTCGATGCTGGTAACCTCTGCCGCTTGAGGACTTCAGTGTTGGTCACAAAGTCACTCCAGTGGATGTTGAGGATGGTGCGAAGGCAGCGCTGATGAAAGCGCTCGAGGAGTTGCAGGTGATGACGGTATAAAACCCACGATTCGGAGCTGTAGATGAGGGTTGTCATCACAATCACTTTGTAAACATTGATCTTTGTGCCTTTTTTAAGATGCTTGTTGCTCCACACTCTTTTGTGCAGTCGGCCAAATGCACGGTTTGCCTTTGCCAGCCTGTTGTCAATCTCCTTGTCGATCTTGGCATCTGAGGAGATGATGCACCCCAGGTAGCTGAACTGCTGGACTGTCTTCAGAACTGATTCACCCACAGTGATGCAGAGAGGGTGATAATCTTCCTGGGGTGCAGGCTGGTGGAGAACTTCTGTCTTCTTCAGACTAACTTCTAGGCCGAATAGCTTGGCAGCCTCTGCAAAGCAGGACGTCATATGCTGCAGAGCTGATACCGAGTGGGAGACGAGTGCAGCATCATCAGCAAACAGTAGCTCTTGGATGAGTTTTTCCATTGTCTTGGAGTGGGCCTTTAGTCGCCTCAGGTTGAACAGGCTGCCATCGGTGCGATAGCGGATGTAGACACCATCATCATCATCTAGATCTACTGCGGCTCTTTGAAGCATCATGCTAAAGAAGATCGTAAAGAGAGTTGGTGCGAGAACGCAGCCTTGCTTTACACCTGTGCCTATTGGGAAGTGCTCCGAGAGGTCGTTACAGTGTCTGACTTGGCCTCGCTGGTTTTCGTGTAGCTGGATGATCATGCTGAGGAACCTTGGGGGACATCCTAAACGTTCCAAGATTTGCCACAGGCCTTTCCTGCTAACAGTATCAAAAGCTTTGGTAAGGTCGACAAAAGTCACATTCAGAGCCTTGTTCTGTTCCCTGCATTTCTCTTGGAGCTGCCTGAGAACAAATACCATGTCGGTGGTGCTCCTGTTAGCTCTGAAGCCGCACTGGCTCTCTGGGAGGAGTTCTTCTGCAATGGTGGGCACCAGTCTGTTCAGGAGTATTCTGGCAAGGATTTTGCCTGCGATGGAGAGCAGGGTTATCCCCCGGTAGTTGGAGCAGTCTGACTTTCCCCCTTTGTTCTTGTATAGGGTGATGATGATTGCATCGCGAAAGTCCTGTGGTAATTTGCCTTGTTCCCAGCAGGTGACAAGTACTTTGTGAAGTGAGCTATGTAGTACTGTGCCCCCATGCTTCCAGATCTCTGGTGGAATTCCATCAACTCCTGCTGCCTTGCCACTTTTCAGTTGCTTGATGGCTTTAGCAGTCTCTTCTAGGGTGGGGATCTCATCCAACTCTGTTTTCACCGGTTGATGTGGGGTGAGGTGGATTGCTGAATCTTGAACTACGCGGTTGGCACTGAAGAGAACCTGAAAATACTCCGACCACCGGTTCAGTATGGATGCCTTGTCTGTGAGGAACACTTGGCCGTCTGCACTACGCAAGGGACTCTGAGCCTGATATGATGGACCATATACTGCCTTCAGGGCTTTGTAGAACCCTCTTAAATCACCAGTGTCTGCACACAGCTGGGTTCTCTCTGCAAGCTTGGTCCACCACTCGTTCTGAATGTCTCGAAGCTTGCGCTGGAGGTTGCTACATGCAGCACGAAAGGTTGCTTTTTTCCCAGGACAGGAGGGCTGAGCAAGATGTGCTTGGAAGGCAGATTTCTTTTTCGCCAGTAAATCTTGGATCTCTTGATTGTTCTCATCAAACCAGTCCTTGTTCTTCCTTGTGGAGAACCCGAGGACTTCTTCAGAGATCTGCAGGACGGTAGTTTTTAGGTGTTCCCAGAGTGCTTCTGGAGAAGGGTCTGTGGGGCAACTGGGGTCCTCAATTCTTGACTGGAGTTTTGCCTGGAAGGCAGCTTTAACTTCGGCTGACTGGAGACTGCCAACCTGAAACTTCCTCCGAGGGATACCTCCTCTCCTGGGTGTGGGTTTAAAGTGAAGATGGAGATTGCAGCGTACAATACCTTTTTGAGGTGCGGCGACCAGAACTGCACACAGTACTCCAAATGAGACAGCAAGTCACAAATTCAACTGGCTTCTCAAAACAAACTCAATTGTCTTCTCAAAACCCTAGGCAAGCCCAGTCTTGTCAGATCTCAGATGCTAAGCAGGGTCAGCTCTGGATAGTATTTGGTTGGGAGACCATGAAGGAATAGCAGGGGCATGACACAGAGGAAGGGAAACCACCTCTGAAGGTCTCTTGACTTGAAAATCCCATGCGGAGTTGGCATAAGTTGGCTGCATGCAACCTGACAGAACTTTCCAAGCATAAGTTGGTCAACTCCTGGTTGGAAAATTCCTGGAAATTTGCGGGAGAGTATTATTGTTGTTGTTGTTGTTTACATTTATTAATCTCCTTATCCTGGCCAATGTCGGGCTCTAGGCGGTGTACAACAGAATACACATAGAATCAGTAAAATCGATTAATTAAAAGCAATTGCAACCCAGTGGACATTCTTTATAATATTTATTTATTGACTGAGCATATGAAGCTGCCTTCTACTGAATCAGACCCTGGGTCCATCGAAGTCAGTCTTGTCTACTCAGACTGGCAGCGGCTCTCCAGGAACTCAAGCTGAGGGTTTTTGGGGTTTTTTTTTCCGAATTTAAACCAATTTATTGTAATATATTGCAATAACATATCCTTAGAGGCCCTTTCAAAAGAAGCTAAGGACAAAGAGAAATGTGGAGCCGCGCTTGATCCCTGGAAATAAGCAGAGCAGAGCCAAATTGAAACTGTATCGCTTGGTGAGCTGCCTGAAGAAGGATTCTCTGAAAGCGGTCAGAAGCAGCAGTCCAGTTAAGCAGGGAACTGCAATCACACCTGCATTGGTGAACTGGACTTCAGGAAGTCCTACAAACGAAGAGCATTGTATATTGCAAAATGGACTGTGAAATAATTTCAAATTAGCGTGGAAATATTGTGTTTTAAAATATTGTTTAAGATATTGTTTTCAATATAGATTAGTTAAAGCTCTCACGGAGTGTTCTCCTATATGCCTTACTCATGCCTGTGAGCTCTCTGGTTTCACATTCCAGGCATCGGGAGCAGTTCCCCCTTAAATGGAGGGGGGAGGGGGGGTTGCCAGCATGGCAACTGTCGCTGTCCTCAAGCAAAAACCTGGCGGAACATCTCTGTTTTTCAGACCCTGCGAAACTGTAAAAGGTCCCCCTGGGTCCTGGTGTCTTCCAGCAGAGAGTTCCACCAGGTTGGGGCCAGGACTGAAAAAGGGAGAAAACTATTTTTTCTCTACTCAAGGCCCCACCCCCACCTGAAGACTGGCAACTCAATAATGCAGGTCTCAGGTACTCCCTTTTCTCCTTTGGCAAAATGGCTGCTTTAGAGGGTGGAGTCTGTGGCTTTGTATCCCGCTGAGCCCTCATAAAATCATAGTGTTGGAAGGGACAACCAGAGTTATCTAGTCCAACCCCGCGCACAATCCAGGAAACTCACAAATACCTCCCCCAAATTCACAGGATCTTCATCGCTGTCAGATGGTTATCTAGCCTCTGTTGAAAAACCTCCAAGGAAGGAGAGCCCACCACCTCCCGAGGAAGCATGTGCCACTGAGGAACCGCTCTAACGGTCAGGAAGTTCATTAGGGTTTGTAGAATCTTTCGGGCTCAAGTGCCGTGTTCTACTGGAGAAAGTTTTTCTTCCAGACGTTTCGTTCTCAGCTGCGGAGAACATCCTCAGGAAGTTCTTCCTAATGTTGAGTCGGAAACTCTTTTGATTTAATTTCAACCCATTGGTTCTGGTCCGACCTTCCGGGCCACAGAAAACATTTCCACACCATCCTCTATATGACAACCCTTTAAGTACTTGAAGATGGTGATCGTATCACCTCTCAGCCGCCTCCTCTCCAGGCTAAACATGGCTCCTTCAACCTTTCTTCATAGGATGGTCTCCAGACACCTCACCATCTTCGTCGCCCTCTGGATCCATTCCAGCGTGTCTATATCCTTCTTAAAATGTGGTGCCCTAAACTGAACACAATGCTCCAGGTGAGGTCTTACCAGAACAGAGTAAAGCGATACCATCACTTCACATGATCAGGACACTATACTTCTAATGATACAGCCCAAAATTGCATTTGCCTTTTGACTCATGTTCAGTGTAGATTTCATAGAATAATAGGGTTGGAAGGGCTTTCAGGGTCGTCTAGTCCAACCCTGTGCACAATGTAGGAAATTCACAAATACCTCCTCCACTCACCTCTCCAGTGACCCCTACTCCACACCCAGAAGATGGCAAAACTCTCCAAGGTTCGTCTCCCTAGACTCCATCCCCAAATCTCCTGAAATTTCCCAACCTGGAGTTGGTAACCTTAGCTGATCTGAGGGGTGACATGATCAAGGTTTACAAGATTATGGGATAGAGAAGGTAGAGAAAGAAGTACTTTTCTTTCTTTCTCACAATACGAGAATTCGTGGGCATTGAATGAAATTGCTGAGCAGTTGGGTTAGAACGGATAAAAGGAAGTCCTTCTTCACTCAAAGGGTGATTGACACATGGAATTCACTGCCACAGGAGGTGGCGGCGGCTACACGCATAGACAGCTTCAAGAGGGGACTGGACAAACATATGGAACAGAGCAACATCCATGGCTATTAACCACAGGGAATAGATGGAACTCTCTGTCTGGGGCACAGATACTCTGTATTCTTTGTGCTGGGGGAGCAACAGTGGGAGGGCTTCTAGTGTCCTGGTCCTATTGATGTACCTCCTGATGACACCTAGTTTTTTTTGCCACTGTGTGTCACAGAGTGTCAGACTGGATGGCCCATTGGCCTGATCCAATATGGCTTCTCTTATGTTCTTATGTTATGTTCTTATGTTCACGCCTGTATTGGATTCCAACCCATTAGTGCCATAAGAGAATATACTCCTCAAAGGTACTGTGTGCTTAGCAGTTTCTTAAATGCATTAAGGCTGTGGGAAGGAGGGGGAGAAGCCGAATTAGTCCTCTTTCTTCCCAGTGACTCCGTTGACCTTGAGACTTCTAATGGCATCTCCGACAAAATGAACATAATCTAATGGACAGCGGGGAAGAAAGAACGGCTGGGTACATCTGTCGTATTACTGGGCTGTCTGAACAGTCAATGAAGCAGGTACAAACCATAAGAGGCCCGCTCAGTTTAGCTCTGGGGTCTGCCGAGAAGGAGCATCATCATTTATCTTTATTTACTGAACTCTGGTTTCTGTTTCGGAACAAAAAAAAAAATAGAAGTGGGGAGAGAGAGAGAGAGAACTGACAGGTTGACAAAGGCCCCACTCGCCGGTGCCCACCGCCACGAGATAAATGCTGGCCGTACGCTGCGGAGGCAAGGATGGCTTTTGTGTGTCCCGTCCCCGCGTTCCGGGAGGCCCCTATTATGGAGAAAATGGAAATCAGGTGGAAACACCTGGATGCTGTTTACTGGACCTCTTCTCGTGCATCTGCTCGGCCGTGATGCTTTTTGCTTATGTTCCGAACAGGGAAAAATTGTCCACGTTTCAGAGCCGCCGGCATCTGTGAGAGCTGGCCAAGTGGAGTGTTCTCTTTATTTAGAAAGGCAGGGGGGAATGAAGAACCTCCACCATGAAAAGCAGCCGGCTCCCTTCTCCGTGCCAAGTCAGGTCTGCAAAGGCAGACAGAGAGGCATTCTCTGCCGTCATTCAGCGCCAAAATGCCTTTCCTTCTGGATATGACACCAAAAGGGGAATGTGAGGGCCGAGCCAGAGGAGAATCAAGGAGACCGACAAATGACATTGACAAATTTTAAAGAGAGGGACTCCAGTCTAAGGCTATTCTGTGTAGGATTGCATTGGGGAAACTTCTGGAGACATTGAGTATGGGTTGGACCTAGGCCCTTTCCCATGTACACCATTATTTTGATCTTAATTGGCATTGCATATATAGGAAATGAGGAGAACCTGCAATTCATATGTGGTGGCAAAGAAGAAGAAGAAGAGGAGGAGGAGGTGGAGGAGGAGATTGGATTTATACCATGGCCTTAGCTAACCAAAGGAATCTCAGAGGGGCTTACAAATCTCTTTTTCCTTTCCCACAACAGACACCCTGTGGGGCTGAGAGAGCTCTCTCAGAAGCTGCCCTTTCAAGGACAACTTTGTGAGAGCTATGGCTGACCCAAGGCCATTCCAGCAACTGCAAGTGGATGAGTGGGGAATCAAACCCGGTCCTCCCAGATAACAGTCTGTGCACTTAATCACCACAACAAACTGACTCTCAGAGAAAACCAGGACCGATCCAAAGTAACTTAGCAGTCTTCATGTGGAGGGCTGAGATAGGTGGGGCTGAGAGAGCTCTCCCAGAACTGCTCTTGAGCAGAACATGGTCAGAAATACTTAGGAGGAAAGAGGCTCAGGATGGGTGGGAGTTTCTTAAAAGTGAAATACTGAAAGCGCGATCACAGACGATTCCTATGAGAAGAAAAAATGGAAAAAAGCCTAAGGAAGCCGAAGTGGCTCCATAAACAGCTCTCTAAAGACTTGAGAAATAAAAAAAAAGACTCCTTTAGGAATTGGAAGGAGGGACTTATAACCAAGGATGTATTTAAACAAATCACCAGTGCTTGTAGAGAAAAAGTTAGGAAAGCTAAAGCTCAGTATGAGCTTAGGCTGGCCAAAGATGCTAAAAACAACAAAAAAGGGTTATTTTCTTATCTTCAAAGTAAGAAAAAGAGCAAGGACATGGGCAAGAAAGTGAAATTGTAACGGGAAATGAAGAGAGGACAGAACTGCTCGATTCCTACTTTTCCTCAGTCTTCTCTTCTGAGGGAAACGGTGCAAAAACAGAACATATAAGGAAGGTATGAAGTTCCAACCTAGGATCAGCATAGGGGTAGTTCCTAAACACCTAGTTTCTTTAAATGAAACTAAGTCCTCAGAGCCAGATGAATTGCATCCAAGGGTTCTAAAAGAGCTTGCGGATGTAATTTCTGAGCCTCTGACTATTATTTTTGAGAATTCTTGGAGAACAGGAGAGATGCCGGAAGACTGGAGGCGGGCGAATGTTGTCCCCATCTTCAAGAAGGGGAAAACAGACGATCCGAGTAACTACCAACCCGTCAGCTTGATGTCTATACTTGGAAAAGTTTTAGAACAAATCATCAAACAGTAAGTCCTGGAACATTTAGAAAGAATGGATGTGATTACTAAGAGCCAGCATGGTTTTCTCAAGAACAAGTCATGTCAGACTAACCTGATCTCTTTTTTTTGAGAAAGTGACTACCTTGCTGGATCAGGGGAATGCTGCAAACATCGTTTATCTTGATTTCAGTAAGGCTGTTGATAAGGTTCCCCATACTATCCTTGTTGACAAGTTGGTAAAATGTGATTTGGATCCTGTTACCATTAGGTGGATCTGTAACTGGATGACAGATCGTACCCAAAGAGTGCTTGTGAATGGTTCCTCATCCTCTTGGAGAGGAGTGACAAGTGGAGTACCTCAAGGATCTGTCCTGGGACCTGTTTTTGACATCTTTATCAATGATTTGGATGAAGGAATAAAGGGAGGGAATGCTTATGAAATTTGCAGATGATACTAAATTGGGAGGAGTTGACAGAGGAAGAAGACAGAAACGGGGTACAGGATGACCTTGACAGGCTGGAAAACTGGGCTAAAATCAATAAAATGAATTTTAATGGGGATAAATGTAAAGTTCTGCATTTTGGTAGGAAAAATCCAATACATGGTTATAGAATGGGGGAGACTTGTCTTAGCAGTAGTATGTGCAGAAAGGATCTAGAGGTCTTAGTGGCTCATATGCTGAACATGAGTCAACATTGTGAAGTGGTGGCTAAAAAGGCAAATGCAATTTTGGCCTGTATCAACAGAAGTATAGTGTCCAGATCATGTGATGTGGTGGGATCGCTTTACTCTGCTCTGGTAAGACCTCACCTGGAGTATTTTGTTCAGTTTTGGGGACCACATTCTAAGAAGGATATAGACAAGCTAGAACGAGTCCAAAGGAGGGCGACAAAGATGGTGAGGGGTCTGGAGACCAAGTCCTATGAGGAAAGGTTGAAGGAGCTGGGGACGTTTAGCCTGGAGAGGAGATGGCTGAGAGGTGATACGATCACCATCTTCAAGTACTTGAAGGGCTGTCATATAGAGGATGGTGCAGAATTATTTTCTGTGGCCCTGGAAGGTAGGACCAGAACCAATGGGTTAAATGGAGAACCAGTTTGGTGTAGTGGTTAAGTGTGTGGACTCTTATCTGGGAGAACCGGGTTTGATTCCCCACTCCTTCACTTGCACCTGCTAGCATGGCCTTGGGTCAGCCATAGCTCTGGCAGAGGTTGTCCTTGAAAGGGCAGCTGCTGTGAGAGCCCTCTCCAGCCCCACCCACCTCACAGGGTGTCTGTTGTGGGGGAGGAAGGTAAAGGAGATTGTGAGCCGCTCTGAGACTCTTCGGAGTGGAGGGCGGGATATAAATCCAATATTTTCATCTTCTTAAAATTAAATCAAAAGAGTTTCTGACTCAACATTAGGAAGCTAGAGGCTAGATGGCCATCTGACAGCAATGAAGATCCTGTGAATTTTGGGGGAGGCGTTTGTGAGTTTCCTGCATTGTGCAGGGGGTTGGACTAGATGACCCTAGAGGTCCCTTCCAACTCTATGATTCTAACAGCCTTGAGAGAACCCGTGGCTGACCCAAGGTCACGTCAGCAGGTGTATGTGGAGGAGTGGAGAATCAAACCCGGTTCTCCCAGATAAGAGTCCGCGCACTTAACCACTACACCAAACTGACTCTCATAGGATAGAGGTTGGGGACCTCAGACCCAACTTTTTGTGAAGAAGAAGAATCTGCCATACACTAGGGTCCACTCTTGTCTCTTTTCACCCTCTGTCACTTGTAGTGTAGTATAACAGTAGGATCTGGGAGATGTCGTTTTGAATCCACCCTCCACCATGGAAGTTTGCTGGATGATTCTGGGCCACAAGTTGGAAATTCCTGTTTAAGAACATAAGAGAGGCCATGTTAGATCAGGCCAATGGCCCATCCAGTCCAACACTCTGTGTCACACAGTGGCAATTTTTTTTTTAATATATATACACACACACACACACACTGTGGCTAATAGCCACTGATGGACCTCTGCTCCATATTTTTATCTAAACACCTCTTGAAGGTGGCTATGCTTGTAGCCACCACCACCTCCTATGGCAGTGAATTCCACATGTTAATCACCCTTTGGGTGAAGAAGTTTACAAAGCAGCGCTCCAAGAAAGGGCAGGGAAGAACCAAGCCGTTGAATGGATTGTTTCTGAACCACATTTTGGGCAAACGGGGAATTCCGCCCCATTAAAATTACTAGTTTCTGTATAACATCCTTGTTGGGACTCAATACGGGTCCCTATCGTGAGATACGAGGCTGGCAGAACAAATACAACTTAGCCAGAAATACAACTTAGCAGGGGTCACGTTATAGAAAAAGAGGTCCTGGAGCTCATTAGCACAACTCATTTGCATATGCCACACAACCCCGACATCACCGGAAGGTGTACTAAATTACATCAGCTCAGCATCGACCTTAAAATGCTTCTTGAATTACAATTGTCATAACAAAACCTGACTCCCATCATACTTTGTCAATTACTTTCTCCTCTGTGGCCCCAGTGGCATGGTGAAGATTTCCATCTGTCTGCTTTCTATGTTTTGGTTGTTTCCCCTGTTTTTCGGTGGGGAAAAATATTAGGCTGTTTGTCAAATCTTAGAGTTCAGTGAAATTCTCCCAGGGAGTTTGAACAATCGAGCCCAGAAGCAATGGTTGGGAGGGGGAGGGTAAGAAAGAAAGAACACAATAAAATTTAGAAGTTCTGGAGAGGAGCTCGTGCCCCAAAATGAGGCCTGGTTGTGAGGATAAAATGGAGAAGAGGAGAATGATGTAAGGAGAAGGAGAAGAAAGAGCCAAGCGGGCAGCCGTGTTGGTCTGAAGCAGTTGAACAAAGCAGGAGTCAAGTGGCACCTTTAAGACCGACCAATTTTTATTTGGAATGTAAGCTTTCGTGTGCTCCTGAGCACACTTCGTCAGACGAGGAAACCAGCACAGTGAGCAAAGCCATACATAGCTGAGCAGAGCCGTACATAGCCATACCAGGTGAAACTTGACTACTGCTTTGTTCAAGAAGAAGAAGAATTGCAGATTTATACCCCTCCCCCTTCTCTCTGAATCAGAGCAGCTTACAATCTCCTTTATCTTCTCCCCTCACAACAGCTGCCTTTTCAAGGACAACCTCTGCCAGAGCTATGGCTGACCCAAGGTTATTCCAGCAGGTGCAAGTGGAGGAGTGGGGAATCAAACCTGGTTCTCCCAGATAAGAGAGCTATGGCTAACCCAAGGCCATTGCAGACAGTGTAAGTGGAGGAGTGGGGAATCAAACCCGGTTCTCCCAGACAGGACTCCACGCACTTAACCACTACACCAAACTGGCTATTTTGTGTCTCTGCTAAGGAAGAAAAAAATATAAATAAAGTAAATACATATCCCAAATACCATTATTAGGACCAGGGGTGGAATTCTAGCAAGAGCTCCTTTGCATATTAGGCCACACACCCCAGATCATGGGGCATCGGACTCCTTAGAAGAACCTCCCTTTGCCACAACCTGGACTGTATCGTTGGATTTTTCTGGCATTGAGTCGCCTATTGAGATACTTGTGTACGGGTGTAGTCGTTGTTTGTTTCTAAGATTGATTTCACTTTATTTCTGTTTATAAAGCAAAGATAGATCTTGTATTTATTTTTGAGGCTGGTCTTACACAGAGGGTATCACCTTTTTCCCAACCAGGCACTGGCAACCCTATAAAGACGATAGAAACCAGAGGAGGCAGCCTAGAGGGTCACCTGGATGTGACGATCACACCCTCCCAAGCCATCTCCTTCAGGGGGAATGACCTGTGTTGTCTGGAAATCAGCTGTAATTAAGAACATGTCATAAGAGAAGCCATGTTGGATCAGGCCAATGGCCCCTCCAGTCCAACATTCTGTTCACACAGTGGCCCAAAAACCCAGGTGCCATCAGGAGGTCCGTCAGTGGGGCCAGAACACTAGAAGTCCTCACCCTGTTGCCCCTCCCGAGCACCAAGAATACAGAGCATCACTGCCCCAGACAAAGAGTGCCAACAATACGCTGTGGCTAATAGCTACTGATGGACCTCTGCTCTTAAGAACATAAGAGAAGCCATGTTGGATCAGGCCAATGGCCCATCCAATCCAACATTGTGTGTCACATAAGAACATAAGAGAAGCCATGTTGGATTAGGCCAGTGGCCCATCCAATCCAACACTCTGTGTCACATAAGAACATAAGAGAAGCCATGTTGGATCAGGCCAATGGCCCATGCAGTCCAACACTCTGTGTCACATAAGGACATAAGAGAAGCCCTGTTGGATCAGGCCAATGGCCCCTCCAGTCCAACACTCTGTGTCACATAAGGACATAAGAGAAGCCCTGTTGGATCAGGCCAATGGCCCATGCAGTCCAACACTCTGTGTCACATAAGGACATAAGAGAAGCCCTGTTGGATCAGGCCAGTGGCCCCTCCAGTCCAACACTCTGTGTCACATAAGAACATAAGAGAAGCCCTGTTGGATCAGGCCAGTGGCCCATCCAGTCCAACACTCTGTGCCACATAGGATCATAAGAGAAGCCCTATTGGATCAGGCCAGTGGCCCATCCAGTCCAACACTCTGTGTCACATAAGAACGTAAGAGAAGCCATATTGGATCAGGCCAGTGGCCCATCCAGTCCAACACTCTGTGTCACATAAGAACATAAGAGAAGCCCTGTTGGATCAGGCCAATGGCCCATCCAGTCCAACACTCTGTGTCACATAAGAACATAAGAGAAGCCCTGTTGGATCAGGCCAATGGCCCATCCAGTCCAACACTCTGTGTCACACAGTGGTCAAAAAACCCAGGTGCCATCAGGAGGTCCATCAGTGGGGCCAGGACACTAGAAGTCCTCACACCATTGTCTCTCCGAAGCACCAAATCCCAGGAGATGTCCACACCTCACCTGGAAGCTGGTAAACCTGTCCTGTTTTGTGTAACTAATCCATCTGGGATCATCAGTGGGAGAGACTGGGATCATCAATGGAACGAAGCTGGTTTCCATCTGATAGATTTTCTTTCCTTCTCCCCTCATAGCTTCCCCTTCTTCTCCCTGATTCATATGGGGGGGGGGGAGAAAGAACAGCTGGGGAGAATCACTGCAGAGAAACCAGCTGTGTGCTTGAGTGTAATCTGAATAGGCTGTGATCCATGGTGTCCGCTGGTTTAGAACACCTGGCCAAATCAGCTGTGTTGGGCTATGCTATATTACAGGACTTGGTTTGAGTGATGCAGCCGGTCAAGACGAGGTTCCAGTTGGCATGGCCACAACCAGCGTGAGGGATTTTTCTCCGAACACATTCGAGGGACAGCCAAATGAATCCGCGAGCAGAAATAGCCCTAAACCCCAGGGCTCCGGCTTGTTTCCGTTTATTATCTGTGAAAGTTTACATCTTGTCTTTAACAATGCAGAAGACGAAGGAGGAGGTGGTGGAGGAGGAGAAGTCTTCCGTTACATTCTGCTATGTGTGTAGTTTCATTGTGGAAGTTTATATCCATTGCCTTTAACTTAATGCAGAAGCAGCAGAAGTAGCAGTAGTAGAAGCAGCAGCAGCAGAAGCAACAGCAGAAGAGGCAGCAGAAGCAGTAGAAACAGCAGCAGAAGCAGCAAAAGGAGAAGCAGCAAAAGGAGAAGCAGCAGAAGCAGAAGCAGCAGCAGAAGCAGAAGAAGAAGCAGAAGCAGCAGAAGCAACAGCAGCAGAAGCAGTAGAAACAGCAGCAGAAGCAGCAGAAGCAGCAAAAGCAGAAGCAGAAGCAGCAGAAGCAGCAAAAGCAGAAGCAGCAAAAGTAGAAGCAGCAGAAGCAGAAGCAGCAGCAGAAGCAGAAGCAGCAGAAGCAACAGCAGAAACAGAAGAAGGAGCAACAGCAGAAGAAGCAGCAGAATCAGCAGAAGCAGAAGCAGCAGAAGCAGTAGAAACAGCAGCAGAAGCAGCAAAAGCAGAAGCAGCAAAAGTAGAAGCAGCAGAAGCAGAAGAAGCAGAAGCAGCAGAAGCAACAGCAGAAACAGAAGAAGGAGCAACAGCAGAAGAAGCAGCAGAAGCAGCAAAAGCAGAAGCAGCAGAAGCAGAAGAAACCACCAGCAGAAGCAGAAGAAGCAGCAACAGCAGAAGAAGGAGCAGCAGCAGGAGAAGCAGCAGAAGAAGGAGCAACAGCAGAAGAAGCAGCAGAAGCAGCAAAAGCAGAAGCAGCAGAAGCAGCAAAAGCAGAAGCAGCAGAAGCAGAAGAAACCACCAGCAGAAGCAGAAGAAGGAGCAACAGCAGAAGAAGTAGCAGCAGCAGGAGAAGCAGCAGAAGAAGAAGCAGCAGAAGTAGGAGCAGCAGAAGAAGAAGGAGCAGAAGCAGCAGCAGCAGAAGAAACCACCAGCAGAAGCAGAAGAAGGAGCAACAGCAGAAGAAGGAGCAGCAGCAGGAGAAGCAGCAGAAGAAGCAGCAGCAGAAGTAGGAGCAGCAGAAGAAGAAGGAGCAGAAGAAGAAGCAACAGCAGAAGAAGCAGCAGCAGCAGAAGCAGTAGAAATAGAAGCAGAAGCAGCAAAAGCAGAAGCAGCAGAAGCAGCAAAAGTAGAAGCAGCAGAAGCAGCAGCAGAAGCCGAAGAAGCAGAAGCAGCAAAAGCAACAGCAGAAACAGAAGAAGGAGCAACAGCAGAAGAAGCAGCAGAAGCAGCAAAAGCAGAAGCAGAAGAAGCAGAAGAAGGAGCAACAGCAGAAGAAGCAGCAGAATCAGCAAAAGCAGAAGCAGCAGCAGCAGAAGAAACCACCAGCAGAAGCAGAAGAAGGAGCAACAGCAGAAGAAGTAGCAGCAGCAGGAGAAGCAGCAGAAGAAGAAGGAGCAGGAGCAGAAGCAGAAGAAGCAGAAGACATCTTCCACTTCATTCTGTCATATGTGTAGCTTCACCGTAGTGAAAATATTAAGCTCTGGACAGGAGTCATCTTTGGACAAAGTTTGGATTTGATCCGGTTCCTTCCTAGGATCTGGGCTCTGTTACATAGAGTTGTCATGTCCTCCATAGCCACCTGGGGAGGGTCAGGTTGATAGATCTTGGTTAGGAAACTCCTAGAGATATGGGGATGGAGCCTGGGGAGGACAGGGACCTCAGTGGGGTACATTTCCACACAGTCCACCCTCCAAAGCATTCGTTTTCTCTAGGGGAACTGATCTCTGAGGTCTGGAGATGAGCCATATTTCCAAGGGAACTCCAGGTTCCGGATCTCTGGAGGCTGGCATCCTCAGCTCCATATTGCCATGGGGAGATTTGGGGAAAGACGGTGGCTCAGTGGTAGAGCATCTGCTTGATAAGCAGAAAGTCCCAGGTTCAGTCCCCAGCATCTGCAACTAAAAAGGATCCAGGAAAATAGGCTTGAAAAATCTCAGCTTGAGATCCTGGAGAGCCACTGCCAGTCTGAGTAGACAGTACTGACTTTGATGGACCGAGGATCAAACTAAAAACGATCCAGGAAAATAAGCTTGAAAAATCTCAACTTGAGATCCTGGAGAGCCACTGCCAGTCTGAGTAGACAGTACTGACTTTGATGGACCGAGGGTCTGATTCAGTATAAGGCAGTTTCATATGTCCTCTTAGGGAGGGACAGTGGCTCAGTGGTAGAGCATCTGCTTGGTAAGCAGAAGATCCCAGGTTCAATCCCCGGCATCTCCAACTAAAAATGGTCCAGGCAAGTAGACGTGAAACACCTCAGCTTGAGACCCTGGAGAGCCACTGCCAGTCTGAGTAGACAAGACGGACTTTGATGGACCGAGGGTCTGATTCAGTAGAAGGCAGCTTCATATGTTCATATGGCTAAGGGGAGGGACGGTGGCTCAGTGGTAGAGCATCTGCTTGGTAAGCAAAAGGTCGCAGGTTCAATCCCAACTTAAAAGGGTCCAGGCAAAATAGGTGTGAAAAACCTCAGCTGTTCAAGGGGAGGAACAGTGGCTCAGTGGTAGAGCATCTGCTTGGGAAGCAGAAGGTCCCAGGTTCAATCCCCGGCATCTCCAACTAAAATGGGTCCAGGCAAGTAGGCGTGAAAAACCTCAGTTTGAGACCCTGGAGATCCACTGACAGTCTGAGTAGAAAATACTGACTTTGTGGACCCAGGGTCTGATTCAATATAAGGCCGCTTCAGATGTTCATATGTTCATTCCCGAGACAACAAATGTTTCTAAACAAAATAATCTGTCTGAGAGCCACACAGCTTAAATTAAACTTTTAGAATTCAGCGAAATCCTAGAACCACTTTCTCCATCCTGTGCGAGAAAATCAGGTTTCTCTATGCAGAGAGGATTTTGGCTAGCCCGAGGCACCCCCCCCCTTCTTCAGTTTAAAGATTTATGCACAGAATTTAGCCCCTCCTCGAATTAATTCAGACCCCAACAGCGTGAAGATGGAAAGGAAAGGACCCTATTAAGAGCTGATATTAAGTTAATAGCAGGTGACAGTGACTTCATCAAAAAAAAAAAAAAAGAAGCCATGTAACACATCAAGGAGATGGAAATTTCAGTTCTGGTACATTACTCAGATTCCTCTGCCAGGGTCACAAAGATTATTTGTAAATTAAAAAGAGAGAGAGAGGGAGAGATTGTCTATCAAAGTCAGAACGGCTTGCTATTTACTGTGAATGCAGATGCACCGATCTGATATGTTTCGCAGGGGAAAGTGTAAAACGTCCCCTCCATTTTCATTTCAAACATGCATTTCTTACCTTGATTTTTAAATATGTTCAGGATGGGGTTTTTTTTTTGCTTATTTCTTTGGTTTTTCTTCCCCACTGGAACCATTGATGCCATCTTCTTCGTCTTCCTCTTTGTCACTGACTACTGCTATTGCTTATGACCAGACCTGTCCATTACTGGCCAAAGCCATGGTGGGCAGATCCGAGGATGTCTGACAAGGGAGAACTAACATAAGAACATCAGAAGAGCCCTGCTGGATCAGACCAGTGGTCCATCTAGTCCAGTGCCCTCTTTCACATAATGGACTACCAGTTCTTCCGGAAGGCCAGCAACAGGGCGTAGAGGCTGAGGCCTTCTTCATAAGGAGAGCCCTGCTGGATCAGACCAGTGGTCCATCTAGTCCAGTGCCCTCTTTCACATAATGGACTACCAGTTCTTATGGAAGGCCAGCAACAGGGCGTAGAGGCTGAGGCCTTCTTCATAAGGAGAGCCCTGCTGGATCAGACCAGTGGTCCATCTAGTCCAGTGCCCTCTTTCACATAATGGACTACCAGTTCTTACGGAAGGCCAGCAACAGGGCGTAGAGGCTGAGGGCTTCTTCATAAGGAGAGCCCTGCTGGATCAGACCAGTGGTCCATCTAGTCCAGTGCCCTCTTTCACATAATGGACTACCAGTTCTTACGGAAGGCCAGCAACAGGGCGTAGAGGCTGAGGCCTTCTTCATAAGGAGAGCCCTGCTGGATCAGACCAGTGGTCCATCTAGTCCAGTGCCCTCTTTCACATAATGGACTACCAGTTCTTACGGAAGGCCAGCAACAGGGCGTAGAGGCTGAGGCCTTCTTCATAAGGAGAGCCCTGCTGGATCAGACCAGTGGTCCATCTAGTCCAGTGCCCTCTTTCACATAACGGACTACCAGTTCTTATGGAAGGCCAGCAACAGGGCGTAGAGGCTGAGGCCTTCTTCATAAGGAGAGCCCTGCTGGATCAGACCAGTGGTCCATCTAGTCCAGTGCCCTCTTTCACATAATGGACTACCAGTTCTTACGGAAGGCCAGCAACAGGGCGTAGAGGCTGAGGCCTTCTTCATAAGGAGAGCCCTGCTGGATCAGACCAGTGGTCCATCTAGTCCAGTGCCCTCTTTCACATAATGGACTACCAGTTCTTACGGAAGGCCAGCAACAGGGCGTAGAGGCTGAGGCCTTCTTCATAAGGAGAGCCCTGCTGGATCAGACCAGTGGTCCATCTAGTCCAGTGCCCTCTTTCACATAATGGACTACCAGTTCTTACGGAAGGCCAGCAACAGGGCATAGAGGCCGAGGCCTTCTTCATAAGAAGAGCCCTGCTGGATCAGACCAGTGGTCCATCTAGTCCAGCATCCTGTCTCACATAGTAGCCAACCAGTTCCTCTGTAAGGCCAGCAACAGGGCACAGAGACCAAGGCCTTTAGAGAACATACGAAGTGTTCTGTTGGATCAGACCAGTGCTCCAACTAGGTCAGTATCCTATCTCTGCTTGGGAAGCAGAAGGTCCCAGGTTCAATCCCTGGCATCTCCAAAAAAAGGGTCCAGGCAAATAGGTGTGAAAAACCTCTGCTTGAGACCCTGGAGAGCCACTGCCAGTCTGAGAAGACAATATTGACTTTGATGGACCAAGGGTCTGAGTCAATATAAGGCAGTTTCATATGCTCATATGCTCGTATCTCACACAGTGGCCAAGCTATTGCAATTTTTGTCTCATACAGTAGACAAGTTTCTCTAGAGGACCAACAACGGGTCATAGGGGCCGAGGCCTTCGAAGAACATAAAGAGCCCTGCTGGATCAGACCAGTGGTCCAGCTAGTTCAGTATCCTTTCTCACACAGTAGCCAAGCAATTTTAGGCCAGTTAAGAGGCCAGTTAGGAGGATGAGTAAGACTATAGTGAGTGCCCTGATCGATAAGAACGTTAGAACGTAAGAGAAGCTCTGTTGGATCAGCCAATGGCCCATCTAGTCCAACATTTTGTCATGCAGTGGCCAAAAAATCAGGTGCCATCAGGAGGTTCACCAGTGGGGCCAGGACTCTAGAAGCGCTCCGACAGTTGCTCCCCCCCCCCCCCAAGCACCAAGAGTACAGAGCATCACTGCCCCAGATAGAGAGTTCCATCTATACCTTGCGGATAATAGCCACTGATGGATCTCTGCTCTATATGTTTATCCAATCCCCTCTTGAAGCCACTACCTCCTGTGGCAGTGAATGAGTTAATCACCCTTTGGGTGAAGAAGTACTAACTTTTATCCATTGTAATTCGACTGCTCAGCAATTTCATTGTCAGTCCACAAGTTCTTGTATTGTGAGAAAGGGAGAAAAGCACTTCTTTCTCTACCTTCTCTGTCCCATGCATAATCTTGTAAACCTCTGTCATGTCACCCCTCAGTCAATGTTTCTCCATGCTAAAGAACCCCAAGCACTTTAATCTTTCTTCATAGGGATAGTGTTCCAACTCTTTAATCCTTCTAGTTGCCCTTTTCTGGATTTTCCCCAGTGCTATAGTTTCTTTTTTGAAGTGTGTTGACCAGAATTATACACAGTATTCCAAATGAAGGTATAAGTTACTGTGGAAGGCCAACAAGAAAGCATAGTGAGTAATGGCTTCAAAGGACACAAGAAGAACCCTGCTGCATCAGATCAGTTGTCCAATAATATGGACCACTGGTCTGATCTTCTTACATTCCTATGTTCTTAACTGTGGTTCTCTCTTTTTCCATTTCATCCTCATTGCAAGCTATGGGAAGTGAAGAGTCTGTATTCTTGGTGCTTGGGGTGGGGGGTAACAGTGGGAGGGCTTCTAGTGTCCTGGCCCCACGGATGGACTGCCTGATGGCACCTGGTTTTTTTGGCCATTGTGTGACACAGAGTGCTGGACTGGATGGGCCATTGGTCTGATCCAACATGGCTTCTCTTATGTTCTTATGTGACTCAGAGTGTTGGACTGGATGGGCCTTTGGCCTGATCCAGTGTGGCTTCTCTTATGTTCTTATGTTACACAGAGTGTTGGACTGGATGGGCCATTGGCCTGATCCAACGTGGCTTCTCTTATGTTCTTATGTGACACAGAGTGTTGGACTGGATGGGCCACTGGCCTGATCCAACATGACTTCTCTTATGTTCTTATGAGACACAGAGTGCTGGACTGGATGGGCCACTGACCTGATCCAACGTGACTTCTCTTATGTTCTTATGTGACACAGAGTGTTGGACTGGATGGGCCATTGGCCTGATCCAACATGGCTTCTGTTATGTTTTTATGTGACACAGAGTGTTGGACTGGATGGGCCACTGGCCTGATCCAACATGGCTTCTCTTATGTTCTTATGTGACACAGAGTGTTGGACTGGATGGGCCAATAGCCTGATCCAACATGGCTTCTCTTATGTTCTTATGTGACACAGAGTGTTGGACTGGATGGGCCACTGGCCTGATCCAACATGACTTCTCTTATGTTCTTATGAGACACAGAGTGCTGGACTGGATGGGCCACTGACCTGATCCAACGTGACTTCTCTTATGTTCTTATGTGACACAGAGTGTTGGACTGGATGGGCCATTGGCCTGATCCAACATGGCTTCTGTTATGTTCTTATGTGACACAGAGTGTTGGACTGGATGGGCCATTGGCCTGATCCAACAGGGCTTCTCTTATGTTCTTATGTGACTCAGAGTGTTGGACTGGATGGGCCACTGGCCTGATCCAACAGGGCTTCTCTTATGTTTTTATGTTTAGCCCAAGTTCACTTAAGTTTCATGGGAGAGTGGGAATTTGAATTCAGATCTCTCACTTTAACCACGATGCCACACTGGCTCAATTTTCTTCTCCCATCAGTTCTGTGACCATAACAAATCAGACAGATATGGCGACTGTTCCTTTTCGATTTTCAGTCCTGGGGAGTGATCCATACACACATAAAAATTACGTTGGTTGGGGTACATATTACATTTTAAATCTCATAACTGACCCGAAGAAGAATAAGAAGAGGAGGAGGAGGAGTAGTTAGATTTATATCCTGCCCTTCACTTGGAGTCTCAGTAGCTTACAATCTCCTCCCTTTCCTCTCCCCACAATAGACACTCTGTGAGTCCGGTGGGGCTAAGAGAGATCTGAGAGAATTGTTCTTGCTAGCGCAGCTCTTTCAAGAACTGTTGAGTGACCCAAGGTCACATAAGCAACTGCAGGTGGAGGAGTGGGGAATCGAAACCGGTTCTCCCAGATTAGTGTCTGCCGCTCTTTACTACTACACCAAACTGACTCTCACCAAAAGCACTTTTGCTGCTACTGCATACTCACTATTACTTTTGGTAAATAGGTATTGAAATGAATTTTTTTTTTAAAAAAAGGAAAATAATTCTATATCACGCAGTAGAAAATAGAAAATATTTCTCCCCCAACACCCTCTTCACTATACAGCAAAGATTTTAAAACTCTGCCTATGGAATATGGTAAAAGTAGCTGTGGCTGAAATACATCTATATTCAGGATTTTACATTGAAATCTGTTTCTCATCCTGCTTCTTCATTGCAATACATTTGTGGACAAACAACATTTTGACTTCCGAAAGCTCACACCCTGATAGTCTTGTTGGCCTCTAAGGCACTACTGAACTCAAATCACATTTTTTTTTAGTATTCATGTAGAGATCCTACACACACTGAAGACTCTCTCCAGGCCACTGGGACACATGAAAAAGCTGGACTCTCTGAACAGTTATCAGAAGGACTGTAGCTTAGTGGCAGAACATCTGCTTGGCATGCAGAAGGTCCCAGATTCAATCCCCAGCATCTCCAGTTAAAAGGACCAAGCAGGAGGTGATGGGAAAGATCTCAGTGGTTCATCACTAGGGTATTTGCTTGGTTTGCAGAAGGTCCCAGGTTCAATCCCCAGCATCTCCAGTTAAAAGGACCAGGCAGGAGGTGATGGGAAAGACCTAAGTGATTCATTGGTAGAGCCTCTGCTTGGCACACAGAAGGTCCCAGGTTCAATCCCTGGCATCTCCAGTTAAAAGGGCCAGGCAGGAGGTGGTGTGAAAGACCTCCACCTGAGACCCTGGAAATCTGCTGCCAGTCTGAGTAGACAATTCCTGATCTTGATGGACCAAGGGTTCTGTCATGAGCCCTGACGAGGAGGGACTGGCAGGGTTAACAGACCTGGAAGAGTTGCCAGCCAGTTCCTCAGCTGAACAAACAGCAGCTGGCCCATGAAACAGCAGCTGGCCCAGTGTCAGCTGTTGACCATCAATCTCCTCCAAGCTCTCCTCCTCCCATCTCAAGAGTTCGAAGCAGGCTCCGGAAAGAACTTTCAGAGCGAAGACATGAGGCATGCCGATGCTTCAGGTCTCTCAGCCCTAAGTTCTAGCAGAGTCACTGCCACTCAAGAGCAGGCTGATTGAGACTCCCGTATAGCTCCCACCCAGGACCTGGTAACCTTGTGGAAGCAACAAGCTTATTCTCCAGCTTGCATCCACGCTCCTTCCTGATTCCTGATCCTGACCTGCTTGATTTCCTTGGCACCCTGACCTTTTGGCTTTTGGACACTGACTTCTGATTCCTGTTTGTGATTCCGCATTGGTGACTTTGCTTCTGCTTGACTACCTGGACTTTGACCTTGGACTGGCTTTGGACTCCTGCCTGCCTGCACCCGGAGAACGTGACGGGTTCTGATTCAGGATAAGGCAGCTTCAAACGTGAACTCTTGTCCCCAAGATGCTGGGGCTTTCTTCATGGAAAGGAGATTTTTTTTTTTATGCAGATGGGGCCAAATTCCAACAAAACTCTCCTGATCTTCCCTCCCTTCTGCCCCGGAGCATGTGATGTGTTTCATTTGTAGGGTTGCCAATCCCCTGGTGGGGGCAGGGGATCCCCCGGTTTGGAGGCCCTCCCCCTGCTTTAGGGTCATCAGAAAGCGGGGGGAGGGGAGGGAAATGTCTGCTGGGAACTCTGTTCTTCCCTATGGAGATTTATTCCCATAGAAAATCATGAAGAATTGATCCGTGGGTATCTGGGGCTCAGGGGGGGCTGTTTTTTGGGGTAGAGGCACCAAATTTTCTGTATAGCATCTAGTGCCTCTCCCCAAAATACACACCAAGTTTCAAAAAGATTGGACCGGGGGGGGGTCCAATTCTATGAGCCCCAAAAGAAGGTGCCCCTATCCTTCATTATTTCCTATGGAAGGAAGGAATTGAAAAGGTGTGCCGTCCCTTTAAATGTGATGGCCAGAACTCCCTTGGAGTTCAATTATGCTTATCACAGCCTTGATCTTGGCTCCACCCCTAATGTCTCCTGGCTCCACCCCAAAGTCTCCTGATCCACCCCCAAAGTCCCCAGATATTTCTTGAATTGGACTTGGCAACCCTATTCATTTGTGCAAGTCAACAGGAGCTCTCTGAGCCAATTCTGGCCAGTTCTTCTGTCAACATGCGACTGCATTCAAATGAGGTTCATCAAGAAAAGGAAGGGGTAGAAGTTGCCTGAAGAGCGGGGAGGGGGGGGGATGAGAACGCATCTTCCACTCTGTTCTCTTCCTGATTTCTCATTTTCTGCTGCTGCGAAAGAAAAAGGCCTGTGTGTATCCTGGCAGCTCCTTGATACCAAAAAAGAATGGCCTGTGCAGAGATACCATCGCCATGAATCATTCGTATTACGGCTTCCCATAAATCTGGCTGTGAGCCTGCCCGGCTCCAGAGCAGCTCCCTTGGAGAGCGTCAGCTTGAATAGATACCAACGCTTGCTATCCGTTGCAGCTTATCGGATTGAATGCAGCCCAGATTCCAGGGCTTTATCTGTAGAAAAAGCCCAGCAGGAACTCATTTGCATATTTGGCCACACACCACTGATGGCATCATTGCTTCACAGAGGGTGTTTTGGCAGGAAAAGCCCAGCAGGAACTCATTTGTATATTAGGCCACACCCCTGATCACACAATTGCTTCACAGAGGGTGTTTCTGGTGAAAAAAAGCCCAGCAGGAACTCATTTGCATATTAGGCCAGACCCCTGATCACACCATTGCTTAACAGAGGGTGTTTCTGGGAGAAAAAGCCCAGCATTTGCATATTAGGCCACACACCCTGTTCACACCATTGCTTCGCAGAGGGTGTTTCTGGTAGGAAAAAGCCCAGCAGGGACTCATTTGCATATTAGGCCACACCCCTGATTACACCATTGATTCACAGGGTGTTTCTGGTAGAAAAAAACCAGCAGGGACTCATTTGCATATTAGGCCTCACTCCTGATGCCAAGCCAGCTGGAACTGCGTTCCTGTGCATTCCTGCTCAAAAAAAAAACCACCCTGAGGCCACACCCCCTGACACCAAGCTAGTCGGAACTGTGTTCCTGTGTGTTTTCTGCTAAAAAAAAAGCCCTGCCCATAAGTATATCTTTTTTCTAATTTGAATATACCAACAAGAAGAGCCCTGCTGGATCAGACCAGTGGTCCCTCCAGTCCTGTATCCTGTCTCACACAGGGGCCAACCATTTCCTCTGGAGGGCCAACAACAGGGCAGAGAGGCTGAGGCCTTCATAAGAACATAACGAGAGCCCTGCTGGATCAGACCAATAGTCCATCTAGTCCAGCATCCTGTCTCACGCAGGGGTCAACCAGTTCCTCTGGAGGGCCAACAACAGGGCAGAGAGGCTGAGGCCTTCATAAGAACATAAGGAGAGCCCTGCTGGATCAGACCAGTGGTCCATCTAGTCCAGCATCCTTTCTCACTCAGGGGTCAACCAGTTCCTCTGGAGGGACAACAACAGGGCATAGAGGCCAAGGCCTTCATAAAAATTTAAGAACAACCATACTTAATCAGACCAGTAGTCTATCTAGTCCAGTATCCTGTCTCATACAGAGGCCAACCAGTTCCACTGGAGGGCCAAGAAAAGCGCCTAGAGGTTGAGGCCTTCCCCTGTTGTTGCTTCCTGGCTCTGGGATTCAGAGGATTAATGCCTCTGAATTAGGCTTCCCAACCCTCCCGCCCTGGCGGGGGATTCCAGGTTTTCCAGCCTCTTCCCCCGCTCCCCAAAAAAATGGAAGCGGGGGGAGGAAGGGGAAAACGGCGCCAAGGCTCAGGCTGAGGTGAAGGAGGAGGCAGCCAGTGGCCTGTCCGTGCCGCCACCAACCGGCCCTCGACGGCGCTCCAGGGCAGCCTCCCCTCCCCTCGGGGCTGCAGCGGCGCATGGCCTTGACTGGTGGCTGCTCCGCTGCTGGGGAGGTAAGTGGTCGCGCTGGCTCTCCGCCACACCGGGGCAGCCTCCCCTCCCTTACCCTTGGGGCTGCAGCGGCGCATGGCCTTGACTGGTGGCTGCTCCGCTGCTGGGGAGGTAAGTGGTCGCGCTGGCTCTCCGCCACACCGGGGCAGCCTTCCCTTCCCCTCGGGGCTGCAGCGGCGCATGGCCTTGACTAGTGGCTGCTGGGGCCGGCGGGGGGCTTCTGACGGCGCGGGTGGCTGCAGGCCACGGTGATGGGGGCCGGTGGGGCTCAACAAGAGCTGAGTAGCCTTTGCTCCCTTAGCTTGGTTGGGGGTGTGAGTGAAGTTCTGAGGAGTGGGCTGGTAAGGAAACCAGTGACTAAGATAAAGATCAATATTGAAATGTAAGCACGTGTGCTGTCCCTTTAAACGTGATGGCCAGAACTCTCTTGGAGTTCAATTATGCTTGTCACACCCTTGTTCCTGGCTCCTCCCCCAATGTCTCCTGGCTCCAGCCCCAAAGTCTTCTGGCTCCACCCTCAAAGTCCCCAGATTTCTTGAATTGGACTTGGCAACCCTACTCTGAATGTGAAGGTTGCACTCAGCCACTATGGCTGGTAGTCATTGATAGACTTATCCTCCACAAATCTTATCCCATTCTATAGCTCTTTATTCCTGTTGCCATCGCTACATAAGAACCTAAGCACGTCAGAAGACCCCAGCTGGATCAGACTAATAGTCCATCTAGACTAGTATCCTATCCCACACAGTGGCCAACCAGTTCCTCTGGAGGGCCAACAACAGGGCACAGAGGCCGAGGCCTTCATAAGAACCTAAGAAGAGCCCTGCTGGATCAGACCAGTGGTTGATCTAGTCCAGCATACTGATTTACCCAGTGGTCAACAACAGGACATAGAGGCTGAGGTCTTCCCCTGATGTTGCCTCCTGACTCTGGGATTAAGAGGCTTAGTGCCACTGAATGTGGAGGTCTCCCTCAGCCGTCATGGTTAGTAGCCATTGATAGACTTATCCTCCAATGTAGGGTTGCCAAGTCCAATTAAAGAAAAATCTGGGGACTTTGGGGGCGGAGCCAGGAGACTTTGGGGGTGGAGCCAGGAGACATTGGGGGTGGAGCCAGGAACAAGGATGTGACAAGCATAATTGAATTCCAAGGGAGTTCTGGCCATCACATTTAAAGTGACAGCACACCTTTTTAAATGCCTTTATTCCATAGGGAATAATTAAGGATAGGGGCACCATCTTTTGGGGCTCATAGAATTGGACCCTCTGGTCCAATCATTTTGAAACTTGGGGGGTATTTTGGGGAGAGGCACTAGATGTTATACTAAAAATTTGGTGCATCTACCTCAAAAAATAGCCCCCCCCCAGAGCCCCCAATACCCACGGATCAATTCCTTATTATTCCCTATGGGAATCGTTCTCCATAGGGAATAATAGAATGCCCAGTAGACATTTCCCTCCCCCCCACGCTTTCTAAAGCAGGGGGAGGGCCTCCAAACCTTGGAATCCCCCGCCCCCTCCCTCTCTCTCACACACAAGTACTTACTAGATCTTCTTCCGGAGAACTCTACTTGCTGTGAAAACGAAAGGAAAAAAAGGGAGGGGCTGTTCTCCGAAGCCCTTCCTGTTTCCTGCTTCCTGCCCAGCCTTAAAGGGGCACACACTTTACAAACGACTCAGGAGCTCTTCAACAATATGAAGCCTACACGTATGTTCTCCCCACCCCCCCACTTCCCGATTTTTAAAAGAGCGGGGGATGAGGCTGCGAACCCAGCCTGGCAGTGAATTATACTTTTTAATCGTTTTCTATATAAAAATAATATAACCTTTTGTCTGTCCTGAACATAAAAAATGGTTTTATACCATGTTACATCATTGGTCCATCCTGTCTCCTATTCTTTGCTCTTCAGTGTCCCTATAGCCAAATCTTCCAATCTCCAGGTGGGAACTGGAGGTCTCCCAGAATGAAAAGTTATCTCCAGGCTAAAAAGTTCAACCCAACATCAGCAAGCCAAAGTACAACCTTTCTAAAGTTCTTCCTTATGGAGTGGCCATGGCTAGGTGGCAGAGCATCTGCTCGGCGTGTAAAAGGTCCCAGACTCAATCCCCAGCATCTCTAGTTAAAAGGACCAGGCAATAGTTGATACGAAAGACCTCAGTGGCTCATCACGAGAGCATCTGCTTGGCATGCAGAAGGTCCCAGGTTCAATCCCCAGCATCTCCAGTTAAAAGGACCAGGCAGGAGGTGATGGGAGGGACCTCAGTGGCTCATCACTATAGCATCTGCTTGGCATGCAGAAGGTCCCGACTCCCAGGTTCAATCCCCAGCATCTCCAGTTAAAAGGACCAGGCAGGAGGTGATGGGAGAGACCTCAGTGGCTCATCACTAGAGCATCTGCTTGGCATGCAGAAGGTCCCGACTCCCAGGTTCAATCCCCAGCATCTCCAGTTAAAAGGACCAGGCAGGAGGTGATGGGAAAGACCTCAGTGGCTCATCACTAGAGCATCTGCTTGGCATGCAGAAGGTCCCGACTCCCAGGTTCAATCCCCAGCATCTCCAGTTAAAAGGACCAGGCAGGAGGTGATGGGAAAGACCTCACTAGAGTATCTGCTTGGCATGCAGAAGATCCCAGGCTCAATCCCCAGCATCTCTAGTTTAAAAGAGCAGGTGATGTGAAAGAACTTTGCCTGAGACCCTGATATGAGAAGGTAACACTGCCCATGATGGACCAAGGCTCTCTAGAAGGTAGCTTCATGTGTGTCCTCTCACCAGAACAGGCAAAAGGCCTGGTTCTATTCAGCTTGCGGCAATATTGAATACGGAATCCTTCATCGGTGGTGATATTTTAAGTGCAACCATAACTTCCCATGTGTCTTCTGTCCCCCCGTACTGGGTGGGGGCAGAGCGGACATTTTTGAGTAATACAGTAATTATGTGGTTATTAAAAACAGTAATCATCCAAGAAATATCCAGTGCTGGGGAAAAAACAAAAACAAAACCAAGATCCCATCAAAAGGAAATATATGGACATTGTGAAAACAGAGCTTCCCAATTGTCTGCATATGTACCAGGCAAGGAGAAGAGAAGGATGCATAAAGAAAGCTGAAGATCCCAATGAGACCCTCACAACTAGTTAAGAGACAATGGACTTCTCAATCAGGAGAAAAGAGAACCGTCCCGGGTCCCTCCCACGGAGGATAATCACAGCTTAGAAAAGACACTTCCAAATGAAACTGTCTTCATAGCGGGCCTCTTGCACATGACAAGGTACCTGGAGTTTATTTTCTTTGCACACGGCTTAGCTGCTTCCTCTCTCCCTCTGCCCACCCCCAAGGTGTCTGATCCCATTTTAATTTGTTATCAAAGTAATCTCCTCTCCCAGCTGGAGACGCGTCACGGTTTTCTTGCAAGGCAAGCTGGCAGGTTGTACGCTTTGAAGAGCGTTTGGCGACGCTCACCTGTTCGGCAGCCGTTGATGGTTCCAGGTGCCAGAAGCGAAGGGAAGGTGGCTGGGTTGTTTTGACGTCCCCCCCCCCACTTCTACGCAGATGAAGAATGGCGGGAAGAAATAGGCAGACCCGGCTTTCCCCCTCCCCTAGCTGGATGCGGGCTTCGGAAGTGATAAACGGGAGACTACAACTTGAGTCTATTAACTGCTTGACAGGGTGCTCTGGTTCCTTCTGAGCTACATAACGGCATTAAAGAGGCTTCTCGGAGCTGTTGTCAGTTTTGAAAAAGGCCAACTTGGCGTGCGGAGGAAGTCATCATCTGCGTTCAGACCTTCTATGCTGCAGGGGTGTTAAACTCATTTCGTTATCAGGGCCAAATCCGACCTAAGTGAGACCTTGTTGGGCCGGGCCATGTCGGGCTGCGCCGTGTGTGTACCTATTTAAGATTAGGTAGCAGAGAGGGAGGGATGGTGGCTCAGTGGTAGAGCATCTTCTTGGTAAGCAGAAGGTCCCAGGTTCTATCCCCGGCATCTCCAACTAAAAGGGTCCAGGCAAATAGTTGTGAAAAACCTCCGCTTGGGACCCTGAAAGAAGAAGAAGAAGATATTGGATTTATATCCCGCCCTCCACTCCGAAGAGTCTCAGAGCGGCTCACAATCTCCTTTACCTTCCTCCCCCACAACAGACACCCTGTGAGGTGGATGGGGCTGGAGAGGGCTCTCACAGCAGCTGCCCTTTCAAGGACAACCTCTGCCAGAGCTATGGCTGACCCAAGGCCATGCTAGCAGGTGCAAGCGGAGGAGTGGGGAATCAAACCCGGTCCTCCCAGATAAGAGTCCGCACACTTAACCACTACACCACTACACCAAACTGGCTCTCCCTGGAGAGCCGCTGCCAGTCTGAGTAGACAATACTGACTTTGATGGACCCAGGGTCTGATTCAGTAGAAGGCAGCTTCATATGTTCATATATGATAGCAGCTTCCCAGTCAGATATACATTTTACAAAGAACACAGACAAACACAAATATGTATATATATTTTTTTAAAAAACACATGCTTTAAACGTTAGCACTGATTGATCTTAAGAAGAAGAAGACTGCAGGTTTATACCCTGCCCTTCTCTCTGAATCAGGGACTCAGAGCGGCTAACAATCTCCTATATCTTCTCCCCTCCACAACAGACATGCTGTGAGGTGGGTGGGGCTGAGAGGGCTCTCACAGCAGCTGCCCTTTCAAGGACAACTCCTGCGATAAGCTATGGTTGACCCAAGGCCATTCCAGCAGCTGTAAGTGGAGGAGTGGGGATGCTTTCTTTGTATCTCTCCCATGGGATCCAGGGAACTGAGCAAAGGAAGCTCTGGCTCTTTCCCTCGCTCCCCAGTGGACCCGGAGGGGGAGGAGCCTCAGCCAATAGAAGGAAGAGAGGCTTGGCTCAGTAGGTCTGTTGTGCAATTGAGAGAGCCTGGCAAAGCTCTCCTTCCTCCCCAAGGGAGGGGCCTCAGCCGATAGAGAAAATAGAGGTTTTGCTTGGTAGCTCCTGTGCGATTGAGCAAGCCTGGCAAAGCAAGGTATGATGCAGAAGGAAGCAGATGACAGCCAGTCACTTGGGACCTGATAGGAGCCCTCGGGGGCCTGATTTGGCCCTTAGGCTGCATGTTTGACACCCCTGCTCTGCATGGACACAAACAACTGTCACTTAAAGGCAATTAGGCCCATCTCAGGGGGAACAGAGAAGAGCAGGGTTTGATTCCCCACTGCTCCACTTGCACCTGCTGGAATGGCCTTGGGTCAGCCATAGCTCTGGCAGAGGTTGTCCTTGAAAGGGCAGCTGCTGTGAGAGTCCTCTCCAGCCCCACCCACCTCACAGGGTGTCTGTTGTGGGGGAGGAAGGGAAAGGAGATTGTGAGCCGCTCTGAGACTCTTCGGAGTGGAGGGCGGGATATAAATCCAATATCTTCATCTACCTCACAGGGTGTCTGTTGTGGGGGAGGAAGGTAAAGGAGATTGTGAGCTGCTCTGAGACTCTTTGGAGTGGAGGGCGGGATATAAATCCAACATCATCTTCTTCCTTCCGGTGAGAGCCAGTTTGGTGTAGTGATTAAATGTGAGGACTTTTATCAAGGAGAACCGAGTTTGATTCTCCACTCCTCCACTTGCAATGGCCTTGGGTCAGCCGTAGCTCTTGTAGGAGTTGTCCTTGAAAGGGCAGCTGCTGTAAGAGCTCTCTTAGGCCCACCTACCTCATAGGATGTCTGTTGTGGGGAGGGGGGGAGATAAAGGAGATTGTGACTGCTCTGCAACTCTGAGATTCTGAGTATAGGGTGGGATATAAATCCAGCTTCTTCTTTTTCTTCTTCTTCATCTTCTTCTCCTCCAGCTCAATCTCCTCCTCTTTCTTCTCCTCCTCCTTCTCTTTCTTCTCCTTCCTTCCTTCCTTCCTTCCTTCCTTCCTTCCTTCCTTCCTTCCTTCCTTCCTTCCTTCCTTCCTTCCTTCCTTCCTTCCTTCCTTCCTGTCTTGATTCTCTCAGACATCGGGTTCATGTCTTGTGGCTCTCAAACATCTGACGTTTGTTCTATGTGGCTCTTATGTTAAGGAAGTTTAGCCACCCCTGGTCTAGCCTGATTTTGTTAAACCTCCCTCTCCCTGGGAGACCCAAGGCAAACTGAGGCAGCACAAGCCTACAAGTTGCTTTCGGTGGATGGATGGAGTTTTGATCTGTGCTTCTTTTGTCTTGGCTAATTGTGCTCGTTGGCTCCTGACCAAGCCTACTCAATTGTCTTCATGCCTGAACTGAAACTATAATATAGTGAGTTCAACGCCATGGAGCGGTGAGATGGTAGTGATCATAGCTGTTTATTTCTGTACTGCGTAGTATAGGACTGCGCTCTAAGACTGGGGAACTGGGCCAGTGGGGCCAACTTATATACACTCAAGGTTCCCACGCTAGCACGCCATTGGATCATTCAAACCTGCAAGGGGCCAATGATTGGAGCAGGGAAACAGGTATTTGGATCCTGCTGTCCATTGTTCCTGTGTCCCCAAACTCAGTCCTTATGGCTTCAATAGGGTTGCCAAGTCCTCAGCGTCCTCCAGCGGGGGACTTTTGTGTGCATGCTTTGTGCATGCGTGACACAATGACGTCACCCATAAGTGACATCATCGCGCAGGTGATTTCATGCGCGGCTGCTCTAGGCGTTTCCGGGAAAAGCTACGGTTTTCCCGGACCCTCTAGAAATTTGGGAGGGCAAAACTCTATGGTACCTATTGGCCATATATAAAGCCCTATATGGCCAAGGACCTGCCTACCTCAGGTACCACCTCTCTCCATATGTTCCCCAGAGGGCACTATGTTCCAGTTCACAAAATCTTTTGGAAATCCCTGGGCCTAAGGAGGCCAAACTTAAAACAACTAGGGAGCTGGCCTTCTCCATAAAAGCGCCCCAATGGTGGAATCAGCTACCGGAGGAGGTGCGGGCCCTGTGGGACCTCAACCAGTTCCGCAGGGCCTGCAAAACCGTCCTCTTCCAAGAAGCCTTCAAGACGTGACCAGACTGAATATTACGCTGCCTGTATAAATAGAGATGTAGCACCACCATATAGTTTTTAGCTTTTTAACATTAATTTATATTTGTATCTGTATTTGTATTTATATTGTGAATTGATTTTACCTGTATTGTCATATCATGATACTATATCATGACAGATTGTAAGCCGCCCTGAGCCTGCCCCGGCGGGGAAGGCGGGGTATAAATAAAACTTATTATTATTATTATAGAGTTTTGCCCTCCCAAATTGCTAGAGCGTCCAGGAAAACCATAGAGTTTTCCCTCCCAAATTGCTAGAGCATCCAGGAAAACCATAGAGTTTTCTCGGAAATGCATAGAGCGGCTGTGCACTTCACCGGCACGATGACGTCATTCGCAAGTGACGTCATCGTGCCAGCGAGGTCGAGGGAGGTTCCCCCCGCTGGCCCAATGTGGGCCGGTGGGTTGGGAACCTCCAGGGTGGGGGAAACCCCGCTCAGCCTGGGGGTTTGGCAGCCCTAGGCTCCAATGAGCCATGCGAGCACACACACGTAATAGTCTTCACTTTGGTCTGCATGCACAATGGAAACTGAACTCACATCTCCCCATTCCAAGAGTGTTTTGTCTTGCATTTCGGTCCCTGAATTTCCAACAAAGTGCGACTGCGTGCAAGCAGAGGTGACCAGCGGGACACCACGGGTCACCTGGCAAAAGGACCAAACGCACTCCGCCTATTAAGATCAGTAGCGGGAAGTTTAACTGGCCAAGATTGAGCCTGACCAGGAAAGGGATTGTTTCGGGGAATGTATATATGGGGGACCCGGCCCCACCATGTGACACAATGACGTCACCCATAAGTGACATCATCACGCAGGTGATGTCATGTGCGGCTGCTCTAGGCGTTTCCAGGAAAAGCTATGGTTTTCTTTGTGATGTACTAGCCAATAAAGTATGTTGCCTCCTAAACGCCTTGGAACTCAGTGCATTACAAAGAGCGAGAGGATAAAGACAAGCGGCTTTAAGGGCATAAAAAGTTTTGAGATGTGCAAGATCCGGTAACCCGTATCCTAAAATTAACCCCAAGTGCAAGCAATTATTAACAACTTTACTTGAAAAGCTCTCTTTGAGTTCCAAGCAAGTCCTTAAAAACAAAAAAACAAAAAACCCTCCCAAACTCTAAGACACTTGCTTCACTTTAGGAATCCTTGCCCACTCCTTTCCTCCTAAATCCTTTCTTTTAAAATAGCCTTTTAGAAATCAAACGGCGTCTTCAAGACAACCCATTGCAAAATACACTTCGATAATTTTACGGGAAAGGTTCAGTTCATTTAGTAAAAGGCCCACTTCGTTTGCTTGTTTTATTGTTCCTGCCACTTTGCGTCATTTAAAAAAAAAAAAAAAGCTTCCCCAGAAGTAGAAAAAAAATGCATTATGGGCTTTTTTTTTTGTAAGTGCTGATGACGGTGGATGGATGGGAAACTAGATTAGTATAATTGGACAGCCAATCTGAATTGTTAGTAGTAAATTGCAGGAATTAAAAAAAAAAGGAAAGGAAAGGGGGAGAAAATGAATTGCGTGTCAAGACGGCAGAGTAGGGCTCCAAACTATTCACCCCAAGACTAATGTTGGATTTTGTTTTGCATTTCTTTTTGATGGGGGATGAGTTTCCAGTGCCTTCACTCAGCCATTATCACACCAGTTCTAAAAGGCAAGGTAGCCATAGTATCCTCCTATTCCGCGGTCGTTTTGTAGAAAAATAGCTCATTAGCATAACTCATTCGCGTATGCCGCCCCCCCCACCAGCCAAAAGTAACCCGACACAAGAAAGGAGAGTCCCGGGTGAGCGAGGCCTGCTTGGGCTGGCTAGAGATCCAAGCAGGCCTCACTTACCTGAGGCTCTCCTTGGCTACCAACCCCAGTCAAAAGGCCAGCAAGCCACCCACCACCCAAAATCACATAAGAAGTGATTTTTTTTTTCCACTGTGGGTGGGTGGACATAAGAGAAGCCATATTGGATCAGGTCAATGGCCCATCCAGTCCAACACTCTGTGTCACATAAGAACATAAGAGAAGCCATGTTGGAACAGGCCAATGGCCCCTCCAGTCCAACACTCTGTGTCACATAAGAACAGAAGAGAAGCCCTGTTGGATCAGGCCAATGGCCCCTCCAGTCCAACACTCTGTGTCACATAAGAACATAAGAGAAGCCCTGTTGGATCAGGCCAATGGCCCATCCAGTCCAACACTCTGTGTCACATAAGAACAGAAGAGAAGCCATGTTGGATCAGGCCAATGGCCCATCCAGTCCGTGCCACACAGTGGCCAAAAGAACCAGGTGCCATCAGGAGGTCCACCAGTCAGCCAGGATACTAGAAGCCCTCCCACTGTTGCCCCCCCACCAAGGGCCAAGGATACAGAGCATCACTGCTCCAGACAGAGAGTTCCATCTATAAAGGTAAAGGTAGTCTCCTGTGCAAGCTTGACTACCTACACCCTGTTGCTAATAGAAACAGATAGACCTCTGCTCCATAAGTTTATCCAATCCTTTCTTGAAGCCATCTTATGAGGTGGGTAGGATATGGGGAAAGGAGAGACTTCAGCGGGGTAGTATGCCATAGTTGCCTTCATCTTCCAAGGCAACCATTTTTTCCAGGGGGTTGATCTCTAATGCCTGATCCCAGGAGATCTCCAGCCACCACTTGGAGGTTAGCAAAACAAACAGTAGCAGACTGTGGTTAAATGACTAAATTCAATCATCCCAAATACAGATAATCTTCTACGGATTGATGAACTCATACACAGTTTGGAACTTGAAGAAACCGTGGGCAACCATCTACCCCTCCATGAGGAAGGTGGCTGAAATCAGCTGATCAGCTAGCGTGCTACGTCGGAGGCAGTTTTGGGGTGTCTAGTACAAGATTCCAGATTTGGCACCATATTGGAATTGAAAGAGACATTGCACAAGCACTTTATTGGACTGGATTAATACACTGTGGGATTCACTGCCACAGGAGGGGGTGGCAGCTACAGGCACAGATGGCTTTGAGTAGGGATTGGATAAACATCTGGAGCAGAGGTCCATCGGTAGCTATTAGCCACAGCATATTGTTGGAACTTCCTGTCGGGGCAGTGATGCTCTGTATTCTTGGTGCTTGGGGGGGGCACAGTGGGAAGAAGAAGAAGAAGATATTGGATTTATATCCCGCCCTCCACTCCGAAGAGTCTCAGAGTGGCTCACAATCTCTTTTACCTTCCTCCCCCACAACAGACACCCTGTGAGGTGGGTGGGGCTGGAGAGGGCTCTCACAGCAGCTGCCCTTTCAAGGACAACCTCTGCCAGAGCTATGCCTGACCCAAGGCCATGCTAGCAGGTGCAAGTGGAGCAGTGGGGAATCAATCCCGGTTCTCCCAGAAAAGAGTCCGCGCACTTAACCACTACACCAAACTGGCTCTCTCACTAGAGCTTCTAGTATCCTGATGAACCTCCTGATGGCACCTGGGGTTTTTTGACCACTGTGTGACACAGAGTGTTGGACTGGATGGGCCATTGGCCTGATCCAACAGGGCTTCTCTTATGTTCTTATGTGACACCGAGGGTTGGACTGGATGGGCCATTGGCCTTATCCAACAGGGCTTCTCTTATGCTCTTATGTGACACAGTGTTGGACTGGATGGGCCATTGGCCTGATCCAACATGGCTTCTCTTATGTGACAGAGTGTTGGACTGGATGGGCCATTGGCCTGATCCAACAGGGCTTCTCTTATGTTCTTATGTGACACAGAGTGTTGGACTGGATGGGCCATTGGCCTGATCCAACATGGCTTCTCTTATGTTCTTATGTGACAAAGAGTGTTGGACTGGATGGGCATATTTCAGCATATTTCCAGCATATTTGCTTTGGCAGGCTCTCTCAATTGCACATCAGTACTGAGCTGAGCCTCTTTCTTCTGTTGGCTGAGGCCCCTCAGAGCAAGAGTTGTCAGCAGAGACTGTTAAATAAACAAACTATTGCAAGACTGCTAATGTTTCAAGCCTGCCTTATTGTAAGTTTTTTTTAAAAAAAATAATTGTGTTTGTGTCATTTACAAAGTTTAGTTTACTACCTGCCATTACATTTTATGACACACCCGTCCCGTCCCAACAAAGTCTCAATTATGTCAGCTCTGGCCCTCCTAACAAATGAGTTTGACACTTGGCATCTCAGAGCGGCTACCAGCACTGGAGGGCATCCAAGAAGAAGAAGAAGATATTGGATTTATATCCCGCCCTTCACTCCGAAGAGTCTCAGAGCGGCTCACAATCTCCTTTCCCTTCCTCCCCCACAACAGACACCCTGTGAGATAGAAGAAGATATTGGATTTATATCCCGCCCTTCACTCCGAAGAGTCTCAGAGCGGCTCACAATCTCCTTTACCTTCCTCCCTCACAACAGACACCCTGTGAGGTAGATGAAGATATTGGATTTATATCCCGCCCTTCACTCCGAAGAGTCTCAGAGCGGCTCACAATCTCCTTTCCCTTCCTCCCCCACAACAGACACCCTGTGAGGTAGAAGAAGATATTGGATTTATATCCCGCCCTTCACTCCGAAGAGTCTCAGAGCGGCTCACAATCTCCTTTACCTTCCTCCCCCACAACAGACACCCTGTGAGGTGGGTAGGACTGGAGAGGTCTCTCACAGCAGCTGCCCTTTCAAGGACAACCTCTGCCAGAGCTATGGCTGACCCAAGGCCATTCCAGCAGGTGCAAGTGGAGGAGTGGGGAATCAAACCCGGTTCTCCCAGATAAGAGTCCGCACATTTAACCACTACACCAAACTGGCTCTCCAGTGAAGCTGATGGGCAGTGGATTCAAGACAGACAAAAGAAAATGCTGTTTCACAACAGAGAGTGATTTGCTGCCAAAAGATGTAGTGATGGCATTGGGAATAAGCAACTGGAAAAAGGGGATTCAGTAGATTCATGGAGGATATCCACATTCTGCAGCTCTTGAAGGAAAGTATAAGAAAATTCCATTTGCTCGGAGTCTTTGCCAGCGTGAGGTGCAAGAAATAGAAACAATCAAACATCTGTTTCTAAGATGTCCTTGGTATAGTTTAGCCCACGCTAAATGTATTCTCCCTTGGGTTTAGGCTAAGCCACGGCTAACAGAATCTGCTCAGGTAATCTGTCTCCTCTCAGATGCCAATCAGAATATCACAAAACAGGTAGCTAAGTTTTGTAATGCTTGCCTCTGCATTAGAAAGGCATATATCTCTTGATTTTTATGGATACTTTTAGGAATTTTACTATTGTCTTTTAACTGGGGATGATTTTGCCGTGCGATGTTTAAATTTGTTTAATTATTAGGCTTCTTGTTGGCTTGGTGCCGTACAAATTGAGTGCCTGACTGACTGACTGACTGACATTCAGAAACACAAAGTCCCTGAATCGCAGAGCAAAGAGGCAACATCAGGGGAATGCCTCAGCCTCTATGCCCTGTTGTTGGAGCTCCCAGAGGAACTGACTGATCACTGTTGGGCTTGCCAATCCCCAGGTCCCGGCAGGGGTTCTCCCGCTTTCCCAGGATCCTTCTCACCCCCAGTCATCTGGCCAACGGGGGGAAGCTCCGCCCCCACAGCCACCATGTGCCTTTCCCCTTCAGAACACTAGGAGAAAGCTTGCACGGGCTTCCTTTTTGGATGACGTGTCTGTGTCTTTAAGGCTGAAAGGGGGCGGGGTGAGGAAGCAGAACAACTTGGCTGCTCCCAGGTGCTGTGAAAGTAGCCCAGAGCCTCCGTTTTTTGTACAAGCTTTTCAGAGGTCATCAAAGATTTCAGGTTTTCACGGCTGGCATCATCATGAGGGTTTGTAGAATCTTTCGGGCTCAAGTGCCATGTTCTACTGGAGAAAGTTTTCCTTCCAGACGTTTCGTTCTCAGCTGTGGAGAACATCCTCAGTGGCGTTGCAGCCGGAGCAGGCGCTCAGACCTTCTTGGCTGTTGTGCATTGAGTGGGGCCAGGGCTGCTGGAGAGCTGCTATTTCTAGGCTGGAGGGAGTGTGATGAAAGGGCAATTGGTTTGTGGATGTGCCCATTGTTTGGTGGGGCTTCCTGGAAGGGTAGTGATAAGGAAACTTCAGAGGTCGTTTGCATAGTAAAGGGTAAACATGGACCTTTGGTTTACCTGGGTTATTGGAAGTTCAGCAACTCATGAGTAAGTTGTCCCATTGAGACCACACAAGTGTGGGATTGCAAACTTTTATTTTTGCTTGTGTGTGTGTGTAGGAGAGAGAGAGATGATTTGCAGCTGCTCGGATGAGGAAATGAAGATTCAGGGGAGCTGCACTGCTGCGATTTTATTTATTTATTTTAAGGAAAGTCTTCTGGCTCCATCCCCAAAGTCTCCCAGCCCTGACCCCAAAGTCCCCAGATATTATCTGAGTTAGACTTGGCAACCCTAGTCACTGTGTGAAATATGCTGGACTAGATGGACCACTGGTCTGATCCAGCAGGACTCTTTTTATGTTCTTATGAAGACCTCGGCCTCTATGCCCTGTTGTTGGCCGTGCGGAGGAACTGGACGGCCACTGTGTGAGACACGATGCTGGACTAGATGGACCACTGGCCTGATCCAGCAGGGCTCTTCTGATGGTCTTATGAAGGCTTTGGCCTCTATGCCCTGTTGTTAGCTGTCCAGAGGAACTGGTTGGCCCCTGTGTGAGACAGGATGCTGGATTAGATGGACCACTGGTCTGATCCAGCAGGGCTCTTCTTATGTTCTTATAGAGGCCTCAGCCTCTTTGCCCTGTTGTTGTCCCTCAAGAGGAACTGGTTGGCCCCTGTGTGAGACAGGATGCTGGATTAGATGGACCACTGGTCTGATCCAGCAGGGCTCTTCTGATGTTCTTATGGAGGCCTCAGCCTCTCTGCCCTGTTGTTGTCTCTTCAGTGGAACTGCTTGGCCCCTGTGTGAGACAAGATGCTGGACTAGGTGGATCACTGGCCAGAGTTAGCATGGCTCTTACTATGTTCTTATGAAGGCCTCAGCCTCTTTGCCCTGTTGTTGCCCCTCCAGAGGAACTGGATGGCCACTGTGTGAGACACGATGCTGGACTAGATGGACCACTGGTCTGATCCAGCAAGGCTTTTCTTATATTCCTAACCCAAGTTCTATTCCAAAAATCCCACCTATCAGGTCAAACGCAACAATTAGTTACAATCTTCTCGCCCTCAGCACAGATCTAAGTTTTCAGGGCAGAGTGAAGGCAGGGAGGGCAGGGGGTGGGGGGTGGGAAGAGGCGAAACATTTAATAACTGACAATGAGAGGAACTCATCCAGTTCAAGAGAAACGATGCCTTCCAGCAAAATGAGAGGCGGATGAGTCGGGCAAGTAAACAAGCCAGCAAGGAAGGGAGCAATTAGAAGCCTAAAAAGTTGCGGGAAGACGGATAAGTAAACAGGAGGGTTAGGAGTTCATGAGCCCACCCTGAAGGCACCATTAAAATCTTAATTTGCTGCAATCAGGAAAGCTCCTTGTGGGTTTTGGCTTTCGGGAAAGGAAGAGCAATTTCTCTGCCTCTGATGAAACACGCCGGGGTTAACGTTTCTGTTGCCAGATTCTCCAAGGCCAGCCCCGCCCGTGCGTTTCCCTTGTGATGGACGTGTTCTGATACATAGACAACCTCGGACTGCCAGCATCCAGGTGGTGAGGAATGAGAGAATCACGGAAAGACCAGCAAGACACACGATAAGAACATAAGAGAAGTCATGTTGGATCAGGCCAATGGCCCATCCGGTCCAACACTCTGGGTCACACAGGGGCCAAAAAAATTATACACACACACACACACACACACACACACACCATGGCTAATAGCCACTGATGGACCTCTGCTCCATATTTTTATCTAACCCCCTCTTGAAGCTGGCTATGCTTGTAGCCGTCACCACCTCCTGTGGCAGTGAATTCCACATGTTAATCACCCTTTGGGTGAAGAAGGACTTCCTTTTATCCATTTTAACCCGACTGCTCAGCAATTTCATCGAATGCCCACGAGTTCTTGTATTGTAAGAAAGGGAGAAAAGGGCTTCTTTCTCTGCTTTCTCCATCCCATGCATAATCTTGTAAACCTGTATCATGTCACCCTGCAGTCGACGTCTCTCCAAGCTAAAGAGCCCCAAGCGTTTTAACCTTTCTTCATAGGGAAAGTGTTCCAAACCTTTAATCATTCTAGTTGCCCTTTTCTGGACTTTTCCCAATGCTATAATATCCTTTTTGCAGTGCGGTGACCAGAATTGTACACAGTATTCCAAATGAGACTGCACCATCGATTTATACAGGGGCATGATGATACTGGCTGATTTGTTTTCAGTTCCCTTCCTGTTATGTTCCACAACAACAGACTGTGGTTAAATTACTAAATTCAATAAACATTATTTTCACATTAATTCATTCAAAGATAAGTCCAAGTAATTATCAATACAGTTAATACCTGTATGACATGTTGAACAGAAGAAGAAGATATTGGATTTATATCCTGCCTTCCACTCTGAATCACAGAGTCTCAGAGTGGCTCACAATCTCCTTTATCTTCCCCGCACCCCCCATAACAGACACCCTGTGAGATGGGTGGGGCTGAGAGAGCTCTCCCAGAAACTGCCCTTTCAAGGACAACCTTTGCCAGACCTATGGCTGACCCAAGGCCATTCCAGCAGGTGCAAGTGGAGGAGTGGGGAATCAAACCCGGTCCTCCCAGATAAGAGTCCGCACACTTAACCACTACACCAGACTGGCTCTCTGGTGTAGAACATAAGAGACCATAAGAGAAGCCATGTAGAGGGTAGAGATGGACAAAAATGACATTGCGAAAAGCATGAGATCACTTCCAGATTAGTATCTAGAAGTGATGTCACACATTGTGTGACCCTCTAGGAATTTCCCCAAACTCTATGGTAAAGTATCTTTCCCATTCATCAAATTAGCTTCGATCTGGCAGGGAAAAGAAAAAAAAGCTTGACTCATTGTCCTGGATGCACAAAGGAGTTAGGTCAGGTGACATTATTTAGGGGGGGTGTCTTGCCCTGCCTAAGAATTGGTGTCAAAGAGTCCAAGTGGAAGGGAGAACCCTCTGATTTTCAAATCCTCAGTTTGGTGTAGTGGTTAAGTGTGTGGGCTCTTCTCTGGGAGAACTGGGTTTGAGTCCCCACTCCTCCACTTGCACCTGCTGGAATGGCCTTGGGTCAGCCATAGCTCTCACAGAGTTGTCCTTGAAAGGGCAGCTTCTGGGAGAGCTCTCTCAGCCTCACCCATCTCACAGGGTAGCTGTTGGGGAAAAGAAGTTAAAGGGGATTGTAAGACGCTCTGAGGCTCTGATTCAGAGAGAAGGGCGGGGTATAAATGTACTGCACATATGGCAGGATGAAGCGGAAGACTTCTTCTTTAGATTTTATACCTTCTCTTTTCCCTCACTGAGAACCAGTTTGGTGTAGTGGTTAAGTGTGTGGGCTCTTATCTGGGAGAACCGGGTTTGATTCCCCACTCCTCCGCTTGCAGCTGCTGGAATGGCCTTGGGTCAGCCATAGCTCTGGCAGAGGTTGTCCTTGAAAGGACAGCTTCTGGCAGAGCTCTCTCAGCCTCACCCACCTCACAGGGTGTCTGTTGTGGGGGAGGAAGGGAAAGAAGATTGTGAGCCGCTCTGAGACTCTTCGGAGTGGAGGGCGGGATATAAATCCAATATCTTCTTCTTCTTCTTCACTACATCCCTTGACCCCAGTTCAAGCTGAGCGCTGCTATACCGAGAGATCACTGCCCACCAGAGTCCACTCAGATAAAAATTTCTGTTCCATTAAATGTCTGAGAAATATGCTGCGTTGAAGATAGTTGGTTGGGGAAATCTGTTTGTTTCCATTCGGCCCGTTCATCCGTGGTAACCACAGCTGCCTTTGGTGGCACAAGAGCAAAATCTATTTGCTCATTCCAAGTCCGACAAAACAGAGCCGTCGCCAATGGAACTCTGATGCCAGGACACTCCGTGGTGTTTTCCTCCCCCTCTGCTCTGGCAGTACGGATTCCTGGAGGTTAAACAAGCTGTAGTGGGGTGGGGGGAGAAATGCTGGTATTCAGGGAACCTTCAGGAGCCAGTTTGGTGTAGTGGTTAAGTGTGGCAGACTCTTATCTGGGAGAACCGGGTTTGATTCCCCACTCCTCCACTCGCCGCTGTTGGAATGGCCTTGGGTTATCCATAGCTCTCACAAGATCTGTCTTTGAAAGGGCAGCTTCTGAGAGAGCTCTTTCAGTCCTACCCACCTCACAGAGTATCTGTTGTGGAGGGAGAAGATAAAGGAGATGGTGACCACTCTGAGATTCAGAGGGATATAAATCCAATATCAGTTTGGAGTAGTGATTAAGTGTTGGGACTCTTATCTGGGAGAACTGGGTTTGATTCCCCACTCCTCCACTTGCCCCTGCTGGAATGGCCTTAGGTCAGCCATAGCTCCACCTTACAGCGTATCTGTTGCGGGGGGAGAAAATAAAGGAGATTGTGACCACTCTGAGACTCTGAAATTCAGAGTATAGGATGAGATATAAATCCAATATCAGTTTGGTGTAGTGGTTAAGTGTGTGGACTCTTATCTGGGAGAACTGGGTTTAATTCCCCACTCCTCCACTTGCACCTGCTGGAAAGGCCTTGGGTCAGCCATAGCTCTCGCAAGAGCTGTCCCTGAAAGGGCAGCTTCTGGGATAGCTCTTTCAGCCCCACCCACCTCACAGGGTGTCTGTTGTGGTGGTGGGGGGGGGAGGGTAAAGGAGATTGTAAGCCACTCTGAGATTCAGAGTATAAGGTAGGAGATAAATCTAATGTCATTATCTTCTCCTCCTCCTCTGAGGCTCTGGGTATGCTGGGTCATCAAGTCTAAAACCTAAAATTATCTTCTTCTTCTTCTCTGGGTAAGCTTGGTCATCAAATCCGAAACCTAGAATTCCTGGACTTGAACTGTATGAGACATTCTAAAATAAGTTGAGTCCGGATTCGGCAGACCCAACTTCCCTTCTCCACTGCTACGCAGCAGTTATGGAGAACATCAGTGGGCTGAAGCTGAATCCGGCGAAGACAGAGGTCCTTTGCTTGGGTCGTTGTGGCCCGGGTAGGGAAATCCCCCTACCAGTCTTTGACGGGGCGCCGTTGACAGCGGCGCACAGGGTCAAAAGTCTGGGGGTACTATTGGAGCCTTCACTGACAATGGAGGCTCAGATAGCAGCCACTGCCAAGTCTGCATTTTTTCATCTTAGGCGGGCGAGGCAGCTGGCTCCTTTCCTGGAGCACGACGACCTAGCAACAGTGATTCATGCTATGGTCACCTCAAGGTTGGACTACTGTAATGCCCTCTACATGGGGCTGCCCTTGTACCGAACCCGGAAACTGCAGTTAGTGCAGAATGCCGCTGCCCGGCTGTTATTAGGGCTCCCAAGATGGGAGCACATTTGGCCGAGGCTTCAGGCTCTGCACTGGCTGCCAATAATATTCCGAGTCCGGTACAAGGTGCTGGTCATTACCTTTAAAGCACTATATGGCCTAGGACCTGCCTACCTTAGGGACCGTCTTAGGGAAGCCATGATCCAACATGGCTTCTCTTATGTTCTTATGTGACACAGAGTGTTGGACTGGATGGGCCATTGGCCTGATCCAACATGGCTTCTCTTATGTTCTTTTGTGACACAGAATGTTGGACTGGATGGGCCATTGGCCTGATCCAACATGGCTTCTCTTATGTTCTTATGTGACACAGAGTGTTGGACTGGATGGGCCATTGGCCTGATCCAACATGGCTTCTCTTCTGTTCTTATGTTCTCTTAAGGGGCACTGTTGGCCAGGGGCTAAATCTTGACATACTCAACATTATTCCGTCAGAATTTGCACAAGCTGCCCTGGTGCTGCAGTTCGCTCCACTTCTTTCCCATGGCAAGGAAGATCCTCTGCTTGCCGCACGAAAGAGGCAGAATGAGTCGCAGCCCCGGGGCAGCTTGTATGAAATCGGATAGAAGCCCCACGGAGAAGAGGAACATGAGACCGGGACAAGGCTAGTGGGGAATCAGTCATTGTGATGCCACTTTCAAGGGAGCAATCAGTCCTCTCTAGGAATTGCTGGAAACTCTATTCTTTTTACTCTATGATTTCACCATAGAGTTTTCAGTAATACTGAGGGAGGACTGACATTACTTCTGGGCTTTCCCCAGAAGTGACAGTATGGCTGGCAACCTTTTATTCTATCATAAAGGTCCAGTTTCAACATGAGGACATGGCAGTATTAAACAGAAGCAGAATTTTTTTTTAAAAAAAGGTTTTTTTGCACAGCAGGAGCAACTAAACTTACCGTATTTTTCGCTCCATAAGACGCACCTAGTTTTTAGAGCCGTTTGTGTGAATTTAGAGGCATTTGTGTGAATTTTTTGCAGTATTCGCTCCTTAAGACGCACACACTTTTCCCTCCACTTTTTTGGGGGGGAAAAGTGAGTCTTATGGTGCAAAAAATACTGTACTTTGGAAATGTGATTTTTGTCCTTCTGACCCACAATGAGTTCTGGAGTGGATCAACATGAGGGGAAGGACGGTGGCTCAGTGGTAGAGCATCTGCTTGGTAAGCAGAAGGTCCCAGGTTCAATCCCCGGCATCTCCAACTAAAAAGGGTCCAGGCAAATAGGTGTGATAAACCTCAGCTTGAGACCCTGGAGAGCCATTAATGGAGCTGTGGCTCAGTGGCAGAGCATCTGCTTGGTAAGCAGAAGGTCCCAGGTTCAATCCCCAGCATCTCCAACTAAAAAGGGTCCAGGCAAGTAGGCACGAATAACCTCAGCTGGAAACCCTGGAGAGACATGAATGGGGCTGTGGCTCAGTGGCAGAGCATCTGCTTGGTAAGCAGAAGGTCCCAGGTTCAATCCCCGGCATCTCCAACTAAAAAGGGTCCAGGCAAATAGGTGTGATAAACCTCAGCTTGAGACCCTGGAGAGCCATGAATGGGGCTGTGGCTCAGTAGTAGAGTATCTGCTTGGTAAACAGAAGGTCCCAGGTTCAATCCCCGGCATCTCCAACTAAAAAGGGTCCAGGCAAATAGGTGTGAAAAACCTCAGCTTGAGACCCTGGAGAGCCGCTGCCAGTCTGAGTAGACACTACTGATTTTGATGGACCAAGGGTCTGATTCAGTATAAGGCAGCTTCATATGTCCATATGTTCAACGTGTAGAAAGATCATGGCGTTATCCCCCACTGAGGTCCCTCCATCCCCCAAACCCCACCTCCCTCAGGCTACGCCCCCAAACCTCCAGGAATTTCCCAGCACAAACTTGGCAACCTGAACACATACAACATTTATCCTGCTTCGCTGATCAAATTCGCCTCTGTAAATTCCAGGCTAGATTTGCATAGAGATGAAGAAGGTGCTTAGAAATGAATTTGTGCTTAAAATTTCAAACGAGGACTTGCACAAAGTAAATATTTGAAGGAAAGGGGGAGAAAAAAAAACATCTGGGAGTGCTAAATTCTGGGGGGGGGGAAATCTCCCTTGGATGGTAATTTCCTCTTTTAAAAAATTCAGTCCATAATCCAGTACAAAACTACTTTCTCACAAGGGATAGCTTTTGAATAGCATTTCTCAATTATTTACACTGTGTGTGATCCTATCCTCTCCATACAGAGCAGAGATGCTTTTATTTTTCTGGAATTCTATGTTGAAAAAATGGAACATTGGGCTCACACTAGAGAGTCAGTCTGGTGTAGTGGTTAAGTGTGCGGGCTCTTATCTGGGAGAACCGGGTTTGATTCCCCACTCCTCTGCTAACAGCTGCTGGAATGGCCTTGGGTCAGCCATAGCTCTTGTAGGAGTTGTCCTTGAAAGGGCAACTGTTGGAAGAGTCCTCTCAGCCCCACCCGTCTCACAGGGTGTCTGTTGTGCGGGAGGAAGATAAAGGAGATTGTGAGCCGCTTTGAGACTGAGATTCAGAGCAGATGGTGGGATATAAATCCAATATCTTCTTCTTTTGTGTTTTAACAATTTATTGATAACATATGGTTACAAAACTTAATTATAAAATTTTCTGTACTAACCCATATGGTATTTCAATCCCCCCTCCCTCCAATGTTGACTTCCCCGAAGTTATAGATTTAAGTTCAATACTAAAGGTACTACTAACCGATCATTGTTCAATATTTTTTCTCATTAATACTAAAAAAATTCTCCAATGTCTTTTTATATTCCACTCTTTCTCCATATATCCTTTAAATTTCTTCCACTCCTTTTTGAATATGTCTAAATCATAGTCTCTTAGAGCTCTAGTTAGTTTGTCCATCTCACTCCACGATAAAACTTTCATAATCCAGTCCCATTTCTCTGGTATTTTTTCTTGTTTCCACAGCTGTGCATACAATGTCCTAGCAGCTGAGAGCAAGTACCAAATTAAAGTCCTCCAATATCTTCTTCTTCATCGTCATCTTCATCTCCTCCTCCTTCTTCCTCTTCTTCTTCTGTTTGGTGTAATGGTTAAGTGTGTGAACTGTTATCTGGGGGAACCGGGTTTGATTCCCCACTCCTCTGCTTGCAGCTGCTGGAACGGCCTTGGCTCATCCATAGCTCTTGTAGGAGTTTTCCTTGAAAGGGCAGCTGCTGGGAGAGTCCTCTCAGCCCCACCCACTTCACAGGGTGTCTGTTGTGCAGGGAGGGGGGGGGGAGGTAAAGGAGATTGTGAGCCACTCTGAGATTCAGAGTATAGAGCGGGATTTCTCTTTGTTTGATTTCTCTTGCACTGAGAACCACCCCAGCCACAAGTGATTTGCTCGCAATGGAAAATAAGCAGCGCATCGCGTGGTTTAACAACTGCACTGTGGTGGGGGCAATCTCAGAGTGCTTGTGGGGGGAATTTAAAAAACAAAAAAAACCTGTCACCTGCTGTGGCGTCGTATCACTGCGAGTAAGAAAGGGAAGAGAAGATGGGTAGGTCTAGGAATCACCAGAAACTCTATAGTTTTACCATAGAGTTTCTGGTGATTCCTTTGTCACTTCCGTTTTTTTTTTTTTTAAATCAGAAGTGATGTGATGCCAAAACCAGGACTGTGCCCTCCCCACAGCCCCATCCACAGCCCTCTCAATACTTTCTGGTGATTCCTGGAGCTACCCTTTATAAACTCTGGAATAGGTATAGAAATAATCATGGACTCAATAAACAAACAAATGGACAAGAAGAATTGCAGATTTATACCCCGCCCTTCTCTCTGAATCAGAGACTCAGAACGGCTTACAATCTCCTTTATCTTCCTCCCCCACAACAGACACCCTGTGAGGTAGGTGGGGCTGAGAGGGTTCTCACAGCAGCTGTCCTTTCAAGGACAGAGACTCAGATTGGCCTACAATCTCCTTTCCCTTCCTCTCTCACAACAGACACCTTGCGAGATGGGAGGGGCTGAGAGGGCTCTCACAGCAGCTGCGCTTTCAAGGACAACTCTAATGAGAGCTATGGCTGACCCAAGGCCATTCCAGCAGGTGCAAGTGGAGGAGTGGGGAATCAAACCCGGTTCTCCCAGATAAGAGTCCATGCACTTAACCACTACACCAAACTGGCTCTCACAGAAGCTGCCCTTTCAAGGACAATGTGAGGGCTATGGCTGACCCGAGGCCATTCCAGCAGCTGCAAGTGGAGGAGTGGGGAATCAAACCCGGTTCTCCCAGATAAGAGAGCTGTGGCTGACCCAAGGCCATTCCAGCAGCTGCAAATGGAGGAGTGGAGAATCAAACCCGGTTCTCCCAGATAAGAGAGCTATGGCTGACCCAAGGCCATTCCAGCAGCTGCGAGTGGAGGAGCGGGGAATCAAACCCGGTTCTCCCAGATAAGAGAGCTGTGGCTGACCCAAGGCCATTCCAGCAGCTGCAAGTGGAGGAGTGGGGAATCAAACCCGGTTCTCCCAGATAAGAGAGCTGTGGCTGACCAAGGCCATTCCAGCAGCTGCAAGTGGAGGAGTGGGGAATCAAACCTAGTTCTCCCAGATAAGAGAGCTATGGCTGACCAAGGCCATTCCAGCAGCTGCAAGTGGAGGAGTGGGGAATCAAACCTGGTTCTCCCAGATAAGAGTCCGCACATTTAACCACTACGCCAAACTAGTGCAGGGGGATGGACTCGATGACCCTAGGAGTCCCTTCCAACTCTATGATTCTATGACTAGGGGTGGGGGGGGTTGGAGAATCCCATATACTGGGCTTTCCTTCTTTGGAGGTTTTTAAACAGAAGCTAGATGACCATCTGACAGTAATGCTGTGAACTTCAGCAGATCATTAGAGGTCGCGTCAGGGCTTAGTTCTCGTGGCCCTTTCTTACACACCGGGGAAATGCTGTTCCCCACGTTGGGGTCAGGCACAATTTTTCTCCAGACCAGTTTGGCAGGGATACTGGAGGATGGTTTTTTTGGGGGAGGTGGGGCATCTGAGCATGAAGCTGGTATCACTGGGGGCATGGGGGGGGACGTATTTGTGAATCTTCTGCTTTGTGCAAGGAGTTGGACTAGATGACCCTGGAAGCACTTTCTAACTCTTTGATTTTATGACTTTTTTTTGAGAATCTCAATTTGTGCAAATGTGTTAAGTGCTCTTGAGTCATTTCTGACTTCTGGTGACCCTGTGCATTACTGACTGAGTCAATCCATCTCATGTTGGATCTTCTTCTTTTCCTGCAACCTTCAATTCTTCCTAACATCTACGTCTATTCCAGTGACTCTTGTCTTCTCTCAAGGTGACCAAAGCCTCAGTTTAGTCATGTTAGCTTCTGAGTTCAGGTTTATTTTAAAAACATAATAGCATAAGAGAAGCCATGTTGGATCAGGCCAGTGGCCCATCCAATCCAACATTCTGTGTCACATAAGAACATAACAGAAGCCATGTTGGATCAGGCCAGTGGCCCATCCAATCCAACATTCGGTGTCACACAGTGACCAAAACTCAGGTGTCACCAAGAGGTCCATCACTGGGGCCAGGACACTGTGCCCCCCCAAGCACAAAGAATACAGAGCTTCACTGCCCCAGACAGAGAGTTCCATCAATTTCATCAAGAACCCACTGATTTGATTTTTGGGTTGTTCATGGAATCTGTAAAACTCTCCTCCAACACCACATTTCCAAGGAATCTACTTTCTTCCTGTTAGCTTTCTTCTGTGTCCAACTTTCACACCTGTACATAGCAATGGGGGAAATACTACGGTATGAATTAACTTGATCTTAACTCTTTTGAATTTCAACACAGGTGTGTCAGTGTGCTGTTTGTCCTTGACATAAATCAAACCAAAGAAATAAGCAAAATCCTTTCCTGATCTAGGTTTGTAGGACAAAAAGAAACCAAGAACCTGATCGTGGTGTTTTCATCTCCTCCCTTTCGCGGTCGTCAGATACGTGCCATTATCTCCAAGACACAAATCTTTTACTCGGTGATTTGTTTCTCAAATTAACCTCCAGCTTTTCCCACCCATCCACCCCACAGCCCGCCGTTGTTCCCAGTTCCATTTTCCACAGGGCAGCCAAGGAGATATTTAAAATCAGGTGATCCCTAAAATAATCATTATTTCCCATATTATGGTTCGAATCATATCCCGTGCACTTTCACTTAGAGGCCCGTCTGTCAAAGGGATCATTTCTCAGGCCTCGCGTTCCCAGGGCTCCGTGATTTCCTTACTTACAGTGGCCCAAAATGGAAACTATTTTTCTTTTCATTATGAGCTGTCACTTTTTCATCTCGGCACGGAGATGATAGACTTTCATTCATCTCCTATATTACCTTCCCTGAAGCCTGTGACACGGGAATGACACAATGCAAAATGCTGGCGATCTCGCGGCATACGTTGGCAATTTTGGGGCGGCAGGGAGTGGGGAAGTGCTCGCTTGTCGTGGCTTTGTTATTTTAAATATATATTGGAACTGCGGAGTGGCATGTTGGGATGCGGGACAAAAAAAAAAAAATTAGTAGGAGTCCTTCTCGGTTTCTAATGATCATTATGTTCCCTTATCCTAAATCAGCGTGACCTGGTTCTCTCTTGGAAACAGCTCGTTCCTGCCTTTGCGGTTGTTTAAGGGCAACGGGGGAAAGTTAGCTGCTGATCAAAGCTGATACCAAAGGAAGAAAGGGAAGCTTCTGTTATCGTCCTCTAATGAACAAGCAGCAATGATGTAGCCCGGCGAGAGAGCTGAGTGGGTGAAAGCAATTCAGGAGCCAAACCAAGATTCTAGGTTCAACTCAAGAAATATCTGGGGGCTTTGAGGGGTGGAGCCAGGAGACTTTGGGGGGTAGGGCCAGGAGACATTGTGGGTGGAGCCAGGAGCAAAGTTGTGACGAGCATGATCCCTTTCTCACAATACAAGAACTCGTGGGCATTCAATGGAATTGCTGAGCAGTCGAATTAGAATTGATAAAAGGAAGTCCTTCTTCATCCAAAGGCTGATTAACACATGGAATTCACTGCCACAGGAGGTGGTGGTGTCTACAAGCATAGACAGCTTCAAGAAGGGATTGGATAAACATATGGAGCAGAGGTTCACCAGTAACTATTAGCCACAGCTTATCATTGGAACTCTCTGTCTGGGACAGTGATGCTCTGTATGCTTGGCAGGGGGGGCACAGTGGGAGGGCTTTTAGTGTCCTGGCCCCACTGGTGGGCCTCCTGATGGCACTTGAGGTGTTTTGGCCACTGTGTGACCCAAAGGGTTGGAGTGGATGGGCCCTTGGTCTGATCCAACATGGCTTCTCTTATGTTCTTATTGAACTCCAAAGGGAGTTCTGGCCATCACATTTAAAGGGAACATTTTAAATGGCTTCCCTTCATTGGAAATAATGAAGGATAGGGGCACCTTCTTTTGGAGCTCAGAGAATTGGACCCCCTGATCCAATCTTTTTTTGAAACTTGGAGGGTGTTTTGAGGAGAGGTATCGGATGCTATGCTGCAACTTTGGTGCCTCTACCTCAAAAAAACAGCCCCCTCCCCCGAGCCCCAGATACCCATGGATCAATTCTCCATTATATCCTAGGGGAAATGGTCTCCAAAGGGAATAATGGAATGCCCGGCAGACATTTCCCTCCCCACTCACTCGCTTTTTGATGACCCTGACGCAGGGGGAGGGCCTCCAAACCAGGGGATCTCCTGCCTCCATCTGGGGATTGGCAACCTTACCCCATGGGTCTGTAACCACTTGGTGCTTTCACAGGGGACTACCTTTACCTTTTTTTTTCTACCTGAGGAGTCTCAGAGTGGCTTACCATCACCTTCCCTTTCTTTCTCTACAACACCTTAAAAACTAGCACAATTTGGGGGCAAGGTGTGAGCTTCCATGTATCATTGCTGACTTTTTTGAACATGTGAACAGCGACACACAAAAGCTCCCCCCCCCCCCGGCCACAATTTTTGTTTGTCTCTCAAGTGGCTATGGGGCTGGTTCCTTCCTTCCTTCCTTCCTTCCTTCCTTCCTTCCTTCCTTCCTTCCTTCCTTCCTTCCTTCCTTCCTTCCTTCCTTCCTTCCTTCCTTCCTTCCTAACTCCCTCCCTCCCTCCTTCTTCCCTCCTTCTCTCCCTCCCTCCCTCCCTCCCTCCTTCCTTCCTTCCTCCCTCCCTCCTTCCTTTCTCCCTCCCTCCCTTCCTTTCTTCCCCCTCCCTCCCTCCATCTTTCCTTCCCTTTCTTCATTCCTTCCTTCCTCCTTCCTCCTTCCTCCTTCTCTCCTTCCCTCCCTCCCTCCTTCCTTCCTTCCTTCCTTCCTTCCTTCCTTCCTTCCTTCCTTCCTTCCTTCCTTCCATCCATCCATCTCCTGGCTCTCAAACATTTGTTCACATCTTGCGGCTCTCAAACATTTGACATTTTTGCTTTCTGACTCTTACATTAAGCAAATTCAGCCACCCCTGGTATAGACAGCCAGTGTGGTGTAGTAATTAGAATCTGGAAGAACCGGGCTTGAGTCCCTGCACTGCCATGGAAGCCTCTCAGTTGGGGTTCCCAACCTCCATGTCGGTCCTGGAGATGTCCTGGAATTGCAAGTAGTCTCCAGGAAGGGAAAAAAAGACTGCTTTGGAGGGTGGACTTTGAAGGATTATTTGGCTAGCAGAGGGCTCAAGGCACATAGACAGAGGTCCATCAGTGGCTATTAGCCACAATGTATTGATAAAACTCTCTGTCTGGGGCAGTGATGGTCAGTATTCATGGTGTTTGGAGGGGGGGCAACATAGAATCATAGAGTTGGAAGGGGCCTCTAGGGTCATCTAGTCCAACCCCCTGTACAATGCAGGAAACACACAAATACCTACCCCAAATTCACAGGATCTTCATCGCTGTCAGATGGGCATCTAGACTCTGTTGAAAAACCCCCAAGGAAGGAGAGCCCACCACCTCCCGAGGAAGCCTGTTCCACTGAGGAATCGCTCTTCCTAATGTTGTTCTTCCTAATGTTGAGCCAGAAAGTCTTTTGATTCAATTTCAACCCATTGCTGGGAGGGCTTCTAGTATCCTGGTCCCACTGGTGGACCTACTGATGGCACCTGGGTTTTTTGGCCACTGTGTGACACGGAGTGTTGGACAGGGTGGGCCATTGGCCTGATTCAACATGCCTTCTCTTATGTTCTTATGTCTGGGGCAGTGGTGCTCTGTATTCTTGGTGCTTGGGGGGGCAACAGTGGGAGGGCTTCTAGTGTCCTGACCCCACTGATGGACTTCCTGATGGCACCTGGGTTTTGAACTACCTTCTCCATCCCATGCATAATCTTGTAAGCCTCTATCATATCACCCCGCAGTCGACGTTTCTCCAAGCTAAAGAGCCCCAAGCGTTTTAACCTTTCTTCATAGGGAAAGTGTTCCAAACCTTTAATCATTCTAGTTGCCCTTTTCTGCACTTTTCCCAATGCTATAATATCCTTTTTGAGGTGCGGTGACCAAAATTGTACACAGTATTCCAAATGAGACCGCACCATCGATTTATACAGGGGCATTATGATACTGGCTGATTTGTTTTCAATTCCCTTCCTAATAATTCCCAGCATGGCGTTGGCCTTTTTTTATTGCAAATGCACACTGTCTTGACATTTTCAGTGAGTTATCTACCACGACCCCAAGATCTCTCACTTGGTCAGTCTCTGACAGTTCACACCCCATCAACTTGTATTTGTAGCTGGGATTCTTGGCCCCAATGTGCATTACTTTGCACTTGGCCACACTGAACCTCATCTGTCACGTTGACGCCTACTCACCCAGCCTCAACAGATCCCTTTGGAGTTCCTCACAATCCTCTCTGTTCAAAATTCACTTTAGAACAGATCCTAACAGCCTTCTTGATTGTATGAAAAGAGAGTCATATATTTCATCCTGCTCAGCAGTTCTTATGTCCAAACGTAACCAGTTGGGGTTAGAGGTTGATGAGGTTTTTTTTACTTCTGATGAGTCATATATCTTCAGATGTATTAAATTGAGACTGTTGGAGTTGGAGGAAACGAAACTACGTCCAACAGACCCTTATATTTGCTCCCCAGCCTCCTTAGGTCTTTATGCTTTCTGCGGCAAAATGCCCCCTTATCTATCAGACTTAACCATTCCAAGTCATCGCAGGGCATTTATGTTGGCTAGACTAAATGCGTTTCCCTCCAAAGTTTTACAAGGGAGATATCATCGAGTCCCTTTAGGCGACAGACTCTGTTCCTGTGGAGCGAATATTCCCGACTACATTCAGCATATATTGCTCGATTGTTCCTTTTATCATAATTGCCGTAAAGATTTATTGTGCAGGCTTTCTTTCTCCCCAGATTTGTCTATTCTGCCACCCTGTTATTATTTATTGAACAAAGATTTCAGGTTTTCACGGCTGGCATCATCATTAGGGTTTGTCGAATCTTTCGGGCTCAAGTGCTGTGTTCTACTGGAGAAAGTTTTCCTTCCAGACGTTTCGTTCTCAGCTGCGGAGAACATCCTCAGTGGCGTGGCAGCCGGAGCAGGCGTTCTGACCTTCTTGGCTGCTGTGCATTGAGTGACTCAATGCACAGCAGCCAAGACGATCAGCCTCACTCAATGCACAGCAGCCAAGAAGGTCAGAGCGCCTGCTCCGGCTGCAACGCCACTGAGGATGTTCTCCGCAGCTGAGAACGAAACGTCTGGAAGAAAAACTTTCTCCAGTAGAACACGGCACTTGAGCACGAAAGATTCTACAAACCCTAATTTATTGAACAATTCTGAGGGGGATGTTAGCGAGGCTGAGGCAAAATTTTTGGCTGACATCCTTAAATGTAAATCTGACCATGCAAGCTCGGTTTTCGTTTTGATTTTATCTCCAATGTTTAAATTTTTATATTCTGTGTATTTTTATTTGCAACTGTTATGCCATTAAAGGTTTGGTATGGTATGTGTTTTTTTTTTCTTCAGGAAACCAATCAGAGCGCTGGTGCACTTGTGCGCACGAGCACTTGCCCCACAAGGGGGAAAAAAGCAGAATCCGGGAAGGCACCCAGCTGCCTCACGGACGGGATGAGGCCGCATTGCCGGGGACATCTGGAGGCTCCAGGACGGCTCTTTCTGAGGCATCCCAATTCGGGATGCCTCCCAGCCACCCCAGAATGCCTGTCTGTGCTCAGCCTGAGTGAAGAGTGGGGTATAATTCCAATCTCCTCCTCCTCTTCCTCCTTTCCCCTACTCCTCTTGACACTTCTGTTCATGCTCTCCCTCCCAGACACAGCAAGCTCAGCCAATTTTGCCTTCTGCCTCTTCTGCCTCATAAGAACATAAGAGAAGCCATGTTGGATCAGGCCAATGGCCCCTCCAGTCCAACACTCTGTGTCACAGAAGAACATAAGAGAAGCCATGTTGGATCAGGCCAATGGCCCATCCAGGCCAACACTCTGTGTCACACAGTGGCCAAAAAACCCAGGTGCCATCAGGAGGTCCATCAATGGGGCCAGGACACTAGAAGCTCTCCCACTGCCCCCCCTCGCAAGCACCAGTAAGACAGAGCATCACTGCCCCAGACATAAGAACATAAGAGAAGCCATGTTGGATCAGGCCAATGGCCCATCCAGGCCAACACTCTGTGTCACACAGTGGCCAAAAAACCCAGGTGCCATCAGGAGGTCCATCAATGGGGCCAGGACACTAGAAGCTCTCCCACTGCCCCCCCTCGCAAGCACCAGTAAGACAGAGCATCACTGCCCCAGACATAAGAACATAAGAGAAGCCATGTTGGATCAGGCCAATGGCCCATCCAGGCCAACACTCTGTGTCACACAGTGGCCAAAAAACCCAGGTGCCGTCAGGAGGTCCATCAATGGGGCCAGGACACTAGAAGCTCTCCCACTGCCCCCCCTAGCAAGCACCAGTAAGACAGAGCATCACTGCCCCAGACATAAGAACATAAGAGAAGCCATGTTGGATCAGGCCAACACTCTGTGTCACACAGTGGCCAAAAAACCCAGGTGCCATCAGGAGGTCCATCAGTGGGGCCAGGATACTAGAAGCCCTCCCACTGTGCCCCCCTCCCCAAGCACCAGTAAGACAGAGCATCACTGCCCCAGGCGGAGAGTTCCATCAATACCCTGTGGCTAATAGCAACTGAAAAACCTCATATGTTGATCCAATCCCCCTTTTGTAGCTGTCTATGCTTGCAGCTGCCGCCACCTCCTATGGCCGTGAATTCCACTCTCAGGGGCTTGACTCCTCCAGTTTTTGCCAGACGTATCTGCAACAGCCAGTGCACTTTAGTAGTTAGAGTACTGGACAAGGATCTGGGAGACCCAGGTTTGAATCTCTACTCTGCCATGGATGCTTGCTGGGTGACCTCAGGCCAGTCACAAACTCTCAGCCAAACCTATCTCACAGGATTCCTGTAAGGAGAAAATGGAGGAGAGGGGAATGTTGTCAGCCATTCCCAGCTGGCTTGGTGTCGGGGTGTGTGGCCTAATATGCAAATGCTGGGCTTTTTCTACTCCCCCAAGGCCTGTGTGAAACAATGCTGATGTCAGGGGTGTGTGGCTTAATATGCAAATGAGTTCCTGCTCGGGGGTTTTCCTACACCAAAAGCCCTGTGTGAAACAACGGGGATGTAAGAAAGAGGGAGTGACCTAATATGCAAATGAGCTCCTGCTGGGCTTTTTCTACACGAAAAGCCCTGATGTCAAGCTATGTTGGAACTCCATGAAGAAGAAGATATTGGATTTATATCCCGCCCTATACTCTGAATCTCAGTCTCAGAGTGGCTCACAATCTCCTTTACCTCCCCCACCCAACAGACACCCTGTGAGATGGGTGGGGCTGAGAGGGCTCTCACAGCAGCTGCCCTTCGAAGGACAGAGTCTCAGAGCGGCTCACAATCTCCTTTACCTCCCCCCCAACAACAGACACCCTGTGAGATGGGTGGGGCTGAGAGGGATCTCACAGCAGCTGCTCTTCCAAGGACAGTCTCAGAGCGGCTCACAATCTCCTTTACCTCCCCCACAACAACAGACACCCTGTGAGGTGGGTGGGACTGAGAGGGCTCTCACAGCAGCTGCCCTTCCAAGGACTGAGTCTCAGAGTGGCTCACAATCTCCTTTACCTCCCCCCCAACAATAGACACCCTGTGAGGTGGGTGGGGCTGACAGGGCTCTCACAGCAGCTGCCTTTCCAAGGACAGAGTCTCAGAGCAGCTCACAATCTTTTTTACCTCCTCCTCAATAACAGACACCCTGTGAGGTGGGTGGGGGCTGAGAGGGCTCTCACAGTAGCTGCTCTTCCAAGGACAGAGTCTCAGAGTGGCTCACAATCTCCTTTACTTCCTCCCAAAAACAGACACCCTGTGAGGTGGGTGGGGGCTGAGAGGGCTCTCACAGCAGCTGCCCTTCCAAGGACAGAGTCTCAGAGTGGCTCACAATCTCCTTTACTTCCCCCCCAAAAAACAGACACCCTGTGAGGTGCGGAGGGCTGAGAGGGCTCTCACAGCAGTCTGCCCTTCCAAGGACAGAGCCTCAGAGCGGCTCACAATCTCCTTTACCTCCCCCACAACAACACACACACCCTGTGAGGTGGGTGGGACTGAGAGGGCTCTCACAGCAACTGGCCTTTCAAGGACAAACTCTGCCAGAGCTCTGGCTGACCCCACGGCCATTCCAGCAGCTGTAAGTGGAGGAGTGGGGAATCAAATCCAGTTCTCCCAGATAAGAGTCCGCACATTTAACCACTACAGAAAACTGGAGAAAGGCAGACAATTAATCAATTAATTAAGATCTGTGCATGTTCTTAGACATATTCGGGGCTTTTTTAAAAGCAGGAATGTAAAGGAACGCATTGCTGGCTGGTTTGATGTCCGGAGTGTGGCCTAACATGCAAATGAGTTCCTGTTGGGCTTTTTCTACAAAGAAAGCCCTGGACATATTTTTCTAGGGTTTATCGGGTCGGCAATTGTCAGTAACAGAATAGGCCAGAAGGATTTTTGGGGGGTGAGTCAAGGGGTGTGGGGGGGGGGGGCAATAGTATCTTTCTTTATTGGATTCCTTGTTCTTAGCATGTATTAAATTCTGAATCAGTGCGAGTTATCACAACGCTTTGCCGCTTGCGATATTAAGACGTGGCCCCGGCATCTGTATCCGGCACTCACGTGTGCTTTAAGAGGCAATTATCATCAAATAAAAAGTGGGGGGGGGGGTAGGGAAGAGAGACTCGGTTCTAATGAGTCCGTTCTCCCTTCGAAAGAAAGGAGGACCCTGCCAACTGTTCAGAATGATTTCCCATCAAAGCCTGTTGGAGTTCTGCCATCCGCTTTTAATTGGCACCAATTTGAGGCCAATCACGTGCCCGCTGACATAAGCCCAATCTGCCAAATGCCATGATGGGACTATTCGTTTTCATTATGGTTTTATTAATTCACTATCGCAATCGGAGTACAGTTGCGGGGAGGGGTGTGTGTGTTCATTCCAGACCTCAAATCGTGCGCCTTAAAACTTCGGAGTACCTTACCTATTGCGAACGGGCCCCAAGGTGTTTCTAAAGTTGCCTGGGTTTTCTCGAAATGGTCTTACTTCTGGGAAGACCTCATCTTGGGATGGAGGTGACAGGTATCTACAGAGAAAAGCTTCTTCAGCCAAAGGGTGATTAACACATGGAATTCACTGCCACAGGAGATGACGGTGGCCGGTGTTCCTTTAAGCTGAGTCAGCATGAGCCAGCGCACAGATTTTTAGCTTCCAGCTCTCACATTTTTGTCTTTGCTCAGGAAAAATGGCCCCAGATCACGCTAATTTATGCAGTTGCTCACATCTTTAATGCTAGCAGTTCACAACTTCAATGCCAGTAGTCCACAAAGTAGAATTATTGCTCACAAGCCTCTGCAGCTTAGAGGGAACATTGGTGGCGGCTACAGGCATAGGCAGATTCAAGAAGGGATTGGATAAAAATATGGAGTAGAGGTCCATCAGTGGCTCTTAGCCACAGCGTATCGTTGAAATTCTCTGTCTGGGGCGAGTGATGCTCTATATTCTTGGTGCGTGGGAGGGGCATCAGTGTGAGAACTTCTAGTGTCCTGGCCCCACTGATGGACCTCCTGATGATGCCTGTTTTTTTGGCCACTGTGTGACACAGAGTGTTGGACTGGATGGGCCATTGACCTGATCCAACATGGCTTTTTTTATGTTCTTATGTGACACAGAGTGTTGGACTGGATGGGCCATTGGCCTGATCCAACATGGCTTCTCTTATGTTCTTATGTGACACAGAGTGTTGGACTGGATGGGCTATTGGCCTGATCCAACATGGCTTCTCTTATGTTCTTATGTGACACAGAGTGTTGGACTGGATGGGCCATTGGCCTGACCCAATATGGCTTCTCTTATGTTCTGATGTGACACAGAGTGTTTGACTGGATGGGCCATTGGCCTGATCCAACATGGCTTCTCTTATGTTCTTATGTGACACAGAGTGTTGGACTGGATGGGCCATTGACCTGATCCAACATGGCTTCTCTTATGTGACACAGAGTGTTGGACTGGATGGGCCATTGGCCTGACCCAATACGGCTTCTCTTATGTTCTGATGTGACACAGAGTGTTGGACTGGATGGGCCATTGGCCTGATCCAACATGGCTTCTCTTATGTTCTTATGTGACACAGAGTGTTGGACTGGATGGGCCATTGGCCTGATCCAACATGGCTTCTCTTATGTTCTTAAGCTTGTAAGGTTAACCAGGTGGAGGAAAAAGTCGATATCGAAAGAGCCCTTTCAGCAGGTTATCCACCCAATTTATGAGCTCAGCCTAGCAGTTTGCATGATGTATGCGAGTAAGTTAAATGTTGTTATTGGATGGGTGTATTTTTAAATGAATATTTTCAGAATGGTTGGCTGGGAGAAGGGATACGGCACTGTCAACAGACCCCTGTATAAATTGATGGTGCAGCCTCATTTGGAGTACCGTGAACAATTCTGGTCACCGCACCTCAAAAAAAGATATAACATTGGAAAAAGTGCAGAAAAGGGCAACTGGAATGATTAAAGGGTTGGGACACTTCCCCTGTGAAGAAAGGTTAAAGCGCTTGGGGCTCTTTAGCTTGGAGAAACGTCGACTGAGGGGTGACATGATAGAGGTTTTACAAGGTTATGCATGGGATAGAGAAGGTAGAGAAAGAAGTACTTTCCTCCCTTTCTCACAATAGGAGAACTCGTGGACGCTCAATGAAATTACTGAGCAGTTGGTTAGAGCAATTGGGTTAGAATAACCCAAAGAGTGATTAACACATGGGATTCACTGCCACAGGAGCTGGCGGTGGCTACAAGCATAGATGGCTTCAAGAGGGGATCAGATAAACATATGGAGCAAATGCCCATTAGTGACTATTAGCCACAATGTAGAGATGGAATGCAGTCTGGGGCAAGTGATGCTCTGTATTCTTGGTGCTTGGAAGGGGGCAACAGTGGGAGGACCTAGTATTCTTGGTGCTTGGAAGGCCACAGTAGAAGGGCTTCTGGAGTTCTGGTCACTCTGATGGACCTCCTGGCACCTGGGTTTTTTGGCCACTGTGTGACACAGAGTGTTGGCTTCTCTGATGGCTTCTCTTATGTTCTTATTTCTCCCCACCCCCATGACTTTATCCCACTGCCCTATGGTGTAGTGGCAGGGGACAGAGTTGAGGGGTGGGAGGTCACTCACCCAGTCTGGCGAACTCATCCAGTTTGAGCCAGATTCAGGGAGATTTTCTTACAGGTCAGTGACACCACTCATTGAACACTGAGAGTCAGTGTGATGTATCGGTTAAGATGCAGTGGTAAAGAGTACAGACTAATATCTAGGGTCTGAGCTATGGAAACTCAGTGAGTGACCTTAGCCCAGTCATGTTCTCTCAGCCTAGCCTTCCCCACCGGGTTCTTATGGGGATAAAATGTAGGAGAAGAAGAAGACTGCAGATTTATACCCTGCCCTTCTCTCTGAATCTAGCTTACAATTTCCCATATCTTCTCCCCCCACAACAGACACCCTGTGAGGTGGGGCGGGGCTGAGAGGGCTCTCTCAGCAGCTGCCCTTTTAAGGACAGAGACTCAGAGCGGCCTACAATCTCCTATATCTTCTCCCCCCACAACAGACACCCTGTGAGGTGGGTGGGGCTGATAGGGCCCTCACAGCAGCTGCCCTTTTAAGGACAGAATCTCAGAGCAGCTTACCGTCTCCTATATCTTCTCTCCCCACAACAGACACCCTGTGAGGTGGGTGGGGCTGAGAGGGCTCTCACAGCAGCTGCCCTTTCAAGGACATCTTCTACAAGAACTATGGCTAACCCAAGACCATTCCAGCAATTGTTAACAATTAACAATTGAAACACATTGCCCCCCCCCACCTACCTCACAGGGTGTCTATTGTGGGGAGAGGAAGGGGAAGGTGATTGTAAGCTGCTTTGAGACTCCTGAGGATAGAGTAAAGTGGAGAATAAAACCCAGCTCTTCTTCTTCTATAGTTCTCTCAGAATCTCTCTCAGCCTCACCTACCTCACAGGGTGTCTGTTGTCAGGAGAGGAAGGGGCAGGTGATTGTAAGCTGCTTTGAGACTCCTGAGGGTAGAGAAAAGCGGAGTATAAAAAGCAGCTCTTCTTCTTCTACAGTTCTCTCAGAATCTCTCTCAGCCCCACCTACCTCACAGGGTGTCTGTTATGGGGAGAGGAAGGGGAAGGCGATTGTAAGCTGTTTTGACACTTCTGAGGGTAGTGAAGGATGGGATATAAATCCAATCTTCTTTTCCTCCTCTTCCTCCTCCTCTCTTCTTCTTCTTCTTTATTAGGATTGGCGAGCCAATCAGGGCGGCTAACAACAGTTAAAACCTCATAGAATATTAAAAAACAATATACAATAAAATCCATTCCACACATGAAAATCAAAGATGCACATTGCTGTTTCTGAATATCTATATTTGTCCTGTGGGACTGTCAGTGCTGTGGGACATTTGTTACCTCCCCTTAACCATTGAAAGCAAGTTTGGTCTTACAGGCCCAGCAGAACTGTGGCAGTTCCAGTAGGGCTCTGATGTTTTTGGAGAGGGCATTCCGCAGATCGATGGCTATTGTCGAAAACACTCTGGCTCTAATGGTGGACAAGTTCTATAGCTCTCTCAGAATCTCTCTCAGCCCCATCTACCTCACAGGGTGCCTGCGGAGGGGAGAGGAAGGGGAAGGCGATTGTAAGCCGCTCTGAGACTCCTTCAGGTCAAGAAAGCGGATTATAACCCCCCCCCCCCCCAGTTTTTCTTCTTCGTCGTCTTACTGTACAGCAAACCAGAACAAAAGGTACCTCCCAAGAGCCCGGGGAGGGCTGCTGTCCAAGAATCACTGTTGAAATGAAAGCTGACAGAAAGTCGGTGAAGTAGACGGCTGATCAGATACACTGGCTGAGGATGGCAGCTGCTCTGCTGCCCCTTTCGAAATAAACCTGTGAAGATCAACCAAACAGAAATGAGCCACAAAAGGGATGCTGTCATGACGGATCACAGTCAGAGCAGAATGCGAGAGGCCGAGTTTCAATTGCTGCAATTTTCAAGTCACGTAGGGCTAAAAGAACATCACCAACATCATTTGTGTAGATGCTTCAGCGGAGGGTGGGCGGGGCTGTGAGGTGGGCGGGGCTGAGAGAGCTCTTCCAGAAGCTGCCCTTTCAAGGACAGCTCTGAGAGAGCGATGGCTGGCCCAAGGCCATTCCAGAAGTTGCATGTGGAGGAATGGGGAATCAAACCCAATTCTCCCAGATAAGAGCTCGCCTGATCCAATATGGCTTCTCTAATGTTCTTCCAAAAACACATAGGCGAATGGGTAGGGTTGCAGGCTTCAGGTTGGAAAACATCTGAAGATCTGGGGGTTGAGCTTGAGGAAGGCAGAGTTTGGAGAGGGGAGGGACTTCAATGGGGTACAAAGTCATAGAGTCCACCTTGCGAAGTGGCCATTTCCTCCATGGGGAAAATCTATAAAGCCTGAGGATCAGGGTTAATCTCAGGAGATCTCCAGCCACTGCCTATGAATAGAGCCATGATTGCGTCTTCAGGAGCATCTTCGGCTGGTAGTAGTGATAAAAGCAAGGAAGGAAGGAAGGAAGGAAGGAAGGAAGGAAGGAAGGAAGGAAGGAAGGAAGGAAGGAAGGAAGGAAGGAAGGAAGGAAGGAAGGAAGGGAGGGAGGGAGGGAGGGAGGGAGGGAAGGAGGGAGATAAGAAGAAGAAGAAGATGAAGATATTGGATTTATATCCCGCCCTCCACTCCGAAGAGTCTCAGAGCGGCTCACAATCTCCTTTACCTTCCTCCCCCACAACAGACACTCAGTGAGGTAGGTGGGGCTGAGAGGGTTCTCACAGCAGCTGCCCTTTCAAGGACAACCTCTGGCAGAGCTATGGCTGACCCAAGGCCATGCTAGCAGGTGCAAGTGGAGCAGTGGGGAATCAAACCCGGTTCTCCCAGATAAGAGTCCCTACACTTAACAACTACACCAAACTGGCTCTCCAGGGAAGGAGGGAGGGAGAGAGGGAGGGAGGGAGGAGGGAAGGAAGGAAGGAAGGAAGGAAGGAAGGAAGGAAGGAAGGAAGGAAGGAAGGAAGGAAGGAAGGAAGGAAGGGAGGGAGGAAGGAAAGAAGGAAAGAAGGAAAGAAGGAAAGAAGGAAGGGAGGGAGAGAGGGAGGGAGAGAGGGGGGAAGAAGGGAGGAAGGAAGTAAGGAAAGAAGGGAGAGAGGAAGGAGAGAAGGAAAGAAAGAAAGGGAGGGAGGGAGGAAGGAAGGAAGGAAGGAAGGAAGGAAGGAAGGAAGGAAGGAAGGAAGGAAGGAAGGAAGGAAGGAAAAAGTAAGGGAGGGAGGAAGGAAGGAAGGAAGGGAGAGGAAGGAAGGAAGGGAGGGAGGGAGGGAGAGAGGAAGGGAGGAAAGAAGGGAGGAAGGGAGGGAGGAAGGAATTAAGGAAAGAAGGAAGGGAGGGAGGGAGGGAGGGAGGAAGGAAGGAAGGAAGGAAGGAAAGAAAGAAGGAAGGAAGGGAGGGAGGAGGAAGGAAGAAAGGAAGGAAAGAAGGATGGAAGGAAACTGCAGTACTGCATTCCAAGCTCTGCTCATGACCTCAATTTGATCCTGGTGAAAGCTGGTTTAGGTAGCCGGCTCAAGGTTGCCTCAGCTTTTCATCCTTCTGAAGTTGCTAAAATGAGTACCTGGCTTGCTATTGATAAAGTGTAGATGACTGGGAAGGCAATGGCAAATCACCCCCGTAAAAATCTGCCATGTAAATGTCGTGATGGGGCATTACTCCATGGGTCGGTAATGACCCGGTGCTTGCACAGGGGACTACTACCTTTACCTTTTACCTCGAAGTCTCACTTAGAATCATAGAGTTGGAAGGGACCTCCAGGATCATCTAGTCCAACCCCCTGCACAATGCAGGGAAGGACAATAGGGCTTACTCCCAAGGAACCCTGCCTAGGAGAACAGCCTACCCCAATGCATGTCTTTCCCTTTCCATTCGATCGATCGTCATGGTCGGCACAAGGGCAAAAGGCAGTGCAGAATCCAGCTTTCCTTCGGCGATGGATATGATAATAACTTACGGGCCTGCCGGAGCATAGCAGCAGCCCTTCTGACGAGTCCACCTGAGAAATTCAACACCAGCAAACCCAAAGAGCGCCTGAGATAAATTAGGGAGGATCTGAAAGATTTGGAATTGCATCAGGCCTAGATGAGCAAGTCAGAGGAAGCAAGTCAGATAAATACATTAATACCCCGCCCCGGTGACAGATGGCATTTTATGCTCCTTTAAACTGACGGATGAAGATCAGACAAATTAGAAATAGTCACTGACGAGAGATGTCTTCCGGTGCACACTGCGAGGGAATCTTAAGGAGAGGGAAAGGGGCTGAGGCCAGGAAAGGGGAAAGAGGCCCTACTGGAGAGATTAGGGTTGCCAAGTCCAATTCAAGAAATATCTGGGGACTTTGGAGTGGAGCCAGGAGACTTTGGGGGTGGAGCCAGGAGACATTGGGGGCGGAGCCAGGAGCAAGGGTGTGACAAGCATAATTGAACTCCAAGGGAGTTCTGGCCATCACATTGAAAGGGACAGCACACCTTTTAGAATGCCTTCCTTCCATAGAAAATAATGGCTAGGGGCACCTTCTTTTGGGGCTCATAGAATTGGACCCCCTGGTCCAATCTTTTTGAAACTTGGGAGGTATTTTGGGCAGAGGCACTAGAATGCTATACTGAAAATTTGGTGCCTCTATCTCAAAAAACAGCCCCCCCCAGAGCCCCCTGATACCCGAGAATCAATTCCCCATCATTCTCTATGGGAATCATTCATGGAGGTGCATGATGGTTGTGGGGGCGGGGCTTCCCCTGCCGGCCAGCTGGCTGGGGGAGGGGGGAAGCCTGTAAAACCGGGGGATCCCCCGCTGGGACCTGGGGATTGGGAAGCCTAGGAGAGATAGCTGGCCGATCATGGGGATGCCAACCTCCATGTGAGATCTGGAGATCCCCTGGAATGATAGCTCACCTCCAAATGGCTGAGATCGGTTCCCCTGCAGAAAATGGATCCTTTGGAGGTTGAACTCTGGCATTGCACCCCACTGAGGTCCTAGACTTCTCCAGGCTCCATTCCTAAATCTCCATTCTCCACCTGGAGCTGGTAAACCTACTCTCTCAGCCCCTGCTGGTGACCAGGGGTGTGTGAAAGGGTAAAGGTAGTCCCCTGCGCAAGCACCGAGTTGATAATGACCAATGAGGTTACGTCACCTCAGGATGTTTCCATGGCAGACTTTTGATGGGGTGGTTTGCCATTGACTTCTCCAGTCATCTACACTTTGCCCTCAGCAAGCCGGAGACTCATTTTACCGACCTCAGAAGGATGGAAGGCTGAGTCAACCTTGAGCTAGCTACCTCAACTCAGCTTCCGCCAGGATCAAACTCAGATCCCAGTGGAAACTGGGTCCAGGTAGCTGACTCAAGGTTGGCTCAGCCTTCCATCCTTCCGAGGTAGGTAGAATGAGTCCCCAGCTTGCTGGAGGTAAAGTGTAGATGACTGGAGGAGGCAATGGCAAATCACCCCGTCAAAAGTCTGCCATGAAAACGTCAAGATGTGACATCACCCCATGAGTGGGTAACAACTCAATACTTGCCCTGGGGACAACCTTTACCTTTTTAGCATTAAGGAAAGTCAACCTATTGTACTTGCTTCCTCACCTTTGTCCTTGGCAAAAAAAAAGAAACATTCTTAAGAGAGGTGTTTTTTTTTTTTTTTACTCTGAAATGACTCATTGCCCAGTGATTTTATGGACCATACGAAAGATATCTCTGTTGCAGTAAACATTCCTTAGTGTGTTTCAACAGCAGACACATCACGTTGCCGGCTGGGGCGTCTTTCTTCTTTTTATGGCACGTTACAATACCAGCCTTGTCTGAGGTTAAGGAAGTAAGCTGGTGGATTCGGCCACATATCAGCCTTCTTCATTTGGTTTACGGAGCTGCCATTGCTGTGTCAAGAGAGTTTCCTGGAGGCAGTTTGTATCCTGGCCCATTCGGAAGCCTTCTGATCCCCCTGAGGGAAAATGAAAGAATGCAGCCGCCTCCAAGCAACAGGCTGAGACTTCCACACGAGGTAGAAGGTTCTTCCACCCTTCAGCAACTCTGTGGGCTGTCTCAAGAGCTGCTTATCAAGACTGAGGGATCTTTTGGTGTAGCACCCAGGCACAGAGTTTTTTTTTCATAGCAGGACCTCCTTTGCCTATTAGGCCACACACCCCTGATGTAGCCAATCCTGCTGGAGCTTACAGCAGGCCCTGTATGAAGAGCCTTGAAAGGAATTCTAGCAGGACCTCTTTTGCATATTAGGCCACACATGTAGCCCTGATGTAGCCAATCCTCCTGGAGAACATAAGAACATAAGAGAAGCCATGTTGGATCAGGCCAATGGTCCATCCAGTCCAACACTCTGTACTGCACAGTGGCCAATACACACACACACAGAGTGGCTAATAGCCACTGATGGACCTCTGCTCCATATTTTTATCCAGTCCCCTCTTAAAGCTGGCCACCTCCTGTGGCAGTGAATTCCACACGTTAATCACCCTTTGGATGAAGAAGTACTTCCTTTGATCCGTTTTAACCCGACTGCTCAGCAGTTTCATCGAATGCCCACGAGTTCTTGTATTGTGAGAAAGGGAGAAAAGGGCTTCTTTCTCTACTTTCTCCATCCCATGCATAATCTCGTAAACCTCTATCATGTCACCCCGCAGTCGACGTTTCTCCAAGCTAAAAGAGCCCCAAACGTTTTAACCTTAAGAATATTTTGTCACATGCGCTGGGAAAGAGATGAAAATAAAATAAACGGTACCGAAGCAGCTTGTGCTCAAACAACGTAATTTTAATCACACGGCCAATCCAAACCCCAACACGAATCAGAAAATCCGCTGGGCGGTAGTCTCACCTGGCCGCACCCAAGTTTCCATAAGCACTTGTGGCAGGGCTTTTTTTGTAGCAGGAACTCCTTTGCGTATCAGGACACCCCCCCCCCCAACCCAAGATGTAGCCAATCCTCCAAGATAGCAGCTCTCCAGCAGCCCTGGCCCCACTCAATGCACAGCAGCCAAGAAGGTCAGAGCGCCTGCTCCGGCTGCAACGCCACTGAGGATGTTCTCCACAGCTGAGAACGAAACGTCTGGAAGGAAAACTTTCTCCAGTAGAACACAGCACTTGAGCCCGAAAGAGTCTACAAACCCTAATCCTCCAAGAGCTTACAGGGTTCTTAGTACAGGGTCTCCTGTAAGCTCTTGGAAAATTGGCTACATCTGAGGGGCGTGGCCTAATTTGCAAAGGAGTTCCTGCTACAAAAAAAAAAAAAGCCCTGGTGGTAATTGCCCATGGTGAGAACTTGTGTTCAGTTCTGTCAGGGCTTTTTGTGTAGCGGGAACTCCTTCGCATATAAGGCCACACACCCCTGATGTAGCCAATCCTTCAAGAGCTTACAGGGCTCTTCGTACAGGGCCTACTGTAAGCTCCAGGAGGATTGGCTACATCAGGGGGTGTGGCCTAATAGGCAAAGGAGGTCCTGCTAGAATTCCTTACAGGGCTCTTCTCACAGGGCCTACTGGAAGCTCCAGGAGGATTGGCTACATCAGGGGGTGTGGCCTAATATGCAAAGGAGGTCCTGCTAGAATTCCTTACAGGGCTCTTCTCACAGGGCCTACTGTAAGCTCCAGGAGGATTGGCTACATCAGGGGTGTGTGGCCTAATAGGCAAAGGAGGTCCTGCCAGAATTCCTTACAGGGCTCTTCTCACAGGGCCTGCTGTAAGCTCCAGGAGGATTGGCTGCATCAGGGTGTGTGTGGCCTAATAGGCAAAGGAGGTCCTGCTAGAATTCCTTACAGGGCTCTTCTCACAGGGCCTACTGTAAGCTCCAGGAGGATTGGCTGCATCAGGGGTGTGTGGCCTAATAGGCAAAGGAGGTCCTGCTAGAATTCCTTACAGGGCTCTTCTCACAGGGCCTACTGGAAGCTCCAGGAGGATTGGCTACATCAGGGGTGTGTGGCCTAATAGGCAAAGGAGGTCCTGCTAGAATTCCTTACAGGGCTCTTCTCACAGGGCCTGCCGTAAGCTCCAGGAGGATTGGCTACATCAGGGGTGTGTGGCCTAATAGGCAAAGGAGGTCCTGCCAGAATTCCTTACAGGGCTCTTCTCACAGGGCCTGCTGTAAGCTCCAGGAGGATTGGCTACATCAGGGGTGCGTGGCCTAATATGCAAAGGAGTTCCTGCTACAAAAAAAGCCCC
>NC_083226.1:174737650-174819360 GCF_032191835.1 Heteronotia binoei
GGGGTGTGTGGCCTAATATGCAAATGCTGGCTTTTTCTACTCCCCCAAGGCCTGTGTGAAACAATGCTGATGTCAGGGGTGTGTGGCTTAATATGCAAATGAGTTCCTGCTCGGGGGTTTTCCTACACCAAAAGCCCTGTGTGAAACAACGGGGATGTAAGAAAGAGGGAGTGACCTAATATGCAAATGAGCTCCTGCTGGGCTTTTTCTACACGAAAAGCCCTGATGTCAAGCTATGTTGGAACTCCATGAAGAAGAAGATATTGGATTTATATCCCGCCCTATACTCTGAATCTCAGTCTCAGAGTGGCTCACAATCTCCTTTACCTCCCCCACCCAACAGACACCCTGTGAGATGGGTGGGGCTGAGAGGGCTCTCACAGCAGCTGCCCTTCGAAGGACAGAGTCTCAGAGCGGCTCACAATCTCCTTTACCTCCCCCCCAACAACAGACACCCTGTGAGATGGGTGGGGCTGAGAGGGATCTCACAGCAGCTGCTCTTCCAAGGACAGTCTCAGAGCGGCTCACAATCTCCTTTACCTCCCCCACAACAACAGACACCCTGTGAGGTGGGTGGGACTGAGAGGGCTCTCACAGCAGCTGCCCTTCCAAGGACTGAGTCTCAGAGTGGCTCACAATCTCCTTTACCTCCCCCCCAACAATAGACACCCTGTGAGGTGGGTGGGGCTGACAGGGCTCTCACAGCAGCTGCCTTTCCAAGGACAGAGTCTCAGAGCAGCTCACAATCTTTTTTACCTCCTCCTCAATAACAGACACCCTGTGAGGTGGGTGGGGCTGAGAGGGCTCTCACAGTAGCTGCTCTTCCAAGGACAGAGTCTCAGAGTGGCTCACAATCTCCTTTACTTCCTCCCAAAAACAGACACCCTGTGAGGTGGGTGGGGGCTGAGAGGGCTCTCACAGCAGCTGCCCTTCCAAGGACAGAGTCTCAGAGTGGCTCACAATCTCCTTTACTTCCCCCCAAAAAACAGACACCCTGTGAGGTGCGGAGGGCTGAGAGGGCTCTCACAGCAGCTGCCCTTCCCAAGGACAGAGCCTCAGAGCGGCTCACAATCTCCTTTACCTCCCCCACAACAACACACACCCCTGTGAGGTGGGTGGGACTGAGAGGGCTCTCACAGCAACTGGCCTTTCAAGGACAAACTCTGCCAGAGCTCTGGCTGACCCACGGCCATTCCAGCAGCTGTAAGTGGAGGAGTGGGGAATCAAATCCAGTTCTCCCAGATAAGAGTCCGCACATTTAACCACTACAGAAAACTGGAGAAAGGCAGACAATTAATCAATTAATTAAGATCTGTGCATGTTCTTAGACATATTCGGGGCTTTTTTTAAAAGCAGGAATGTAAAGGAACGCATTGCTGGCTGGTTTGATGTCCGGAGTGTGGCCTAACATGCAAATGAGTTCCTGTTGGGCTTTTTCTACAAAGAAAGCCCTGGACATATTTTTCTAGGGTTTATCGGGTCGGCAATTGTCAGTAACAGAATAGGCCAGAAGGATTTTTTGGGGGGTGAGTCAAGGGGTGTGGGGGGGGGGGCAATAGTATCTTTCTTTATTGGATTCCTTGTTCTTAGCATGTATTAAATTCTGAATCAGTGCGAGTTATCACAACGCTTTGCCGCTTGCGATATTAAGACGTGGCCCCGGCATCTGTATCCGGCACTCACGTGTGCTTTAAGAGGCAATTATCATCAAATAAAAAGTGGGGGGGGGGGGTAGGGAAGAGAGACTCGGTTCTAATGAGTCCGTTCTCCCTTCGAAAGAAAGGAGGACCCTGCCAACTGTTCAGAATGATTTCCCATCAAAGCCTGTTGGAGTTCTGCCATCCGCTTTTAATTGGCACCAATTTGAGGCCAATCACGTGCCCGCTGACATAAGCCCAATCTGCCAAATACCATGATGGGACTATTCGTTTTCATTATGGTTTTATTAATTCACTATCGCAATCGAGTACAGTTGCAGGGAGGGGGGGGGGTTCATTCCAGACCTCAAATCGTGCGCCTTAAAACACCTTACCTATTGCTAACGGGCCCCAAGGTGTTTCTAAAGTTGCCTGGGTTTTCTCGAAATGGTCTTACTTCTGGGAAGACCTCATCTTGGGATGCAGGTGACAGGTATCTACAGAGAAAAGCTTCTTCACCCAAAGGGTGATTAACACATGGAATTCACTGCCACAGGAGTTGACGGTGGCCGGTGTTCCCTTTAAGCTGAGTCAGCATGAGCCAGCTCACAAATTTTTAGCTTCCAGCTCTCACATTTTTGTCTTTGCTCAGGAAAAATGGCCCCAGATCACGCTAATTTATGCAGTTGCTCACATCTTTAATGCTAGCAGTTCACAACTTCAATGCCAGTAGTCCACAAAGTAGAATTATTGCTCACAAGCCTCTGCAGCTTAGAGGGAACATTGGTGGCGGCTACAGGCATAGGCAGATCAAGAGGGGATTGGATAAAAATATGGAGTAGAGGTCCATCAGTGGCTCTTAGCCACAGCGTATCGTTGAAATTCTCTGTCTGGGGCGAGTGATGCTCTATATTCTTGGTGCTTGGGAGGGGCATCAGTGTGAGAACTTCTAGTGTCCTGGCCCCACTGATGGACCTCCTGATGATGCCTGTTTTTTTGGCCACTGTGTGACACAGAGTGTTGGACTGGATGGGCCATTGACCAGATCCAACATGGCTTTTTTTATGTTCTTATGTGACACAGAGTGTTGGACTGGATGGCCATTGGCCTGATCCAACATGGCTTCTCTTATGTTCTTATGTGACACAGAGTGTTGGACTGGATGGGCTATTGGCCTGATCCAACATGGCTTCTCTTATGTTCTTATGTGACACAGAGTGTTGGACTGGATGGGGCCATTGGCCTGACCCAATATGGCTTCTCTTATGTTCTGATGTGACACAGAGTGTTTGACTGGATGGGCCATTGACCTGATCCAACATGGCTTCTCTTATGTTCTTATGTGACACAGAGTGTTGGACTGGATGGGCCATTGGCCTGACCCAATATGGCTTCTCTTATGTTCTGATGTGACACAGAGTGTTTGACTGGATGGGCCATTGGCCTGATCCAACATGGCTTCTCTTATGTTCTTATGTGACACAGAGTGTTGGACTGGATGGGCCATTGACCTGATCCAACATGGCTTCTCTTATGTGACACAGAGTGTTGGACTGGATGGGCCATTGGCCTGACCCAATACGGCTTCTCTTATGTTCTGATGTGACACAGAGTGTTGGACTGGATGGGCCATTGGCCTGATCCAACATGGCTTCTCTTATGTTCTTATGTGACACAGAGTGTTGGACTGGATGGGCCATTGCCTGATCCAACATGGCTTCTCTTATGTTCTTAAGCTTGTAAGGTTAACCAGGTGGAGGACAAAGTCGATATCGAAAGAGCCCTTTCAGCAGGTTATCCACCCAATTTATGAGCTCAGCCTAGCAGTTTGCATGATGCATGCGAGTAAGTTAAATGTTGTTATTGGATGGGTGTATTTTTAAATGAATATTTTCAGAATGGTTGGCTGGGAGAAGGGATACGGCACTGTCAACAGACCCCTGTATAAATTGATGGTGCAGCCTCATTTGGAGTACCGTGAACAATTCTGGTCACCGCACCTCAAAAAAAGATATAACATTGGAAAAAGTGCAGAAAAGGGCAACTGGAATGATTAAAGGGTTGGGGCACTTCTCCTGTGAAGAAAGGTTAAAGCGCTTGGGGCTCTTTAGCTTGGAGAAACGTTGACTGAGGGGTGACATGATAGAGGTTTTACAAGGTTATGCATGGGATGGAGAAGGTAGAGAAAGAAGTACTTTCCTCCCTTTCTAGTATTCTGGTCCCACTGGTGGACCTCCTGATGGCACCTGGTTTTTTTTTTGCACTGTGTGACACAGAGTGTTGGACTGGATGGGCCATTGGCCTGAATCCAACATGGCTTCTCTTATATCCTTAAGAGCAGAGGACAATCTGTGGCTCTTAATGACAAGATATAGATGGAACACGTTGAAGCTGTGATGTTCTGTATTCTTGGTGCTTGGAAGGCCACAGTAGAAGGGCTTCTGGAGTTCTGGTCACTCTGATGGACCTCCTGGCACCTGGGTTTTTTGGCCACTGTGTGACACAGAGTGTTGGCTTCTCTGATGGCTTCTCTTATGTTCTTATTTCTCCCCACCCCCATGACTTTATCCCACTGCCCTATGGTGTAGTGGCAGGGGACAGAGTTGAGGGGTGGGAGGTCACTCACCCAGTCTGGCGAACTCATCCAGTTTGAGCCAGATTCAGGGGAGATTTTCTTACAGGTCAGTGACACCACTCATTGAACACTGAGAGTCAGTGTGATGTATCGGTTAAGATGCAGTGGTAAAGAGTACAGACTAATATCTAGGGTTTGAGCTATGGAAACTCAGTGAGCGACCTTAGCCCAGTCATGTTCTCTCAGCCTAGCCTTCCCCATGGGTTCTTATGGGGATAAAATATATAGAGACAGAAAAAGAAGAAGACTGCAGATTTATACTCTGCCCTTCTCTCTGAATCTAGCTTACAATTTCCTATATCTTCTCCCCCCCACAACAGACACCCTGTAAGGTGGGTGGGGCTGAGAGGGCTCTCACAGCAGCTGCCCTTTTAAGGACAGAGACTCAGAGCGGCCTACAATCTCCTATATCTTCTCCCCCCACAACAGACACCCTGTGAGGTGGGTGGGGCTGATAGGGCCCTCACAGCAGCTGCCCTTTTAAGGACAGAATCTCAGAGCAGCTTACCGTCTCCTATATCTTCTCCCCCCCACAACAGACACCCTGTGAGGTGGGTGGGGCTGAGAGGGCTCTCACAGCAGCTGCCCTTTCAAGGACAGAGACTCAGAGTGGCCTACAATCTCCTATATCTTCTCCCCCCACAACAGACACCCTGTGAGGTGGGTGGGGCTGAGAGGGCTCTCACAGCAGCTGCCCTTTCAAGGACATCTTCTACAAGAACTATGGCTAACCCAAGACCATTCCAGCAACTGTTAACAATTAACAATTGAAACACATTGCCCCCCCCCACCTACCTCACAGGGTGTCTATTGTGGGGAGAGGAAGGGGAAGGCGATTGTAAGCTGCTTTGAGACTCCTGAGGATAGAGTAAAGTGGAGAATAAAACCCAGCTCTTCTTCTTCTATAGTTCTCTCAGAATCTCTCTCAGCCTCACCTACCTCACAGGGTGTCTGTTGTCAGGAGAGGAAGGGGCAGGTGATTGTAAGCTGCTTTGAGACTCCTGAGGGTAGAGAAAAGCAGAGTATAAAAAGCAGCTCTTCTTCTTCTACAGTTCTCTCAGAATCTCTCGCAGCCCCACCTACCTCACAGGGTGTCTGTTATGGGGAGAGGAAGCGGAAGGCGATTGTAAGCTGTTTTGACACTTCTGAGGGTAGTGAAGGATGGGATATAAATCCAATCTTCTTTTTCTCCTCTTCCTCTCTTCTTCTTCTTCCTTATTAGGATTGGCGAGCCAATCAGGGCGGCTAACAACAGTTAAAACCTCATAGAATATTAAAAAAACAATATACAATAAAATCAATTCCACACATGAAAATCAAAGATGCACATTGCTGTTTCTGAATATCTATATTTGTCCTGTGGGACTGTCAGTGCTGTGGGACATTTGTTACCTCCCCTTAACCATTGAAAGCAAGTTTGGTCTTACAGGCCCAGCAGAACTGTGGCAGTTCCAGTAGGGCTCTGATGTTTTTGGAGAGGGCATTCCGCAGATCGATGGCTATTGTCGAAAACACTCTGGCTCTAATGGTGGACAAGTTCTATAGCTCTCTCAGAATCTCTCTCAGCCCCATCTACCTCACAGGGTGCCTGCGGAGGGGAGAGGAAGGGGAAGGCGATTGTAAGCCGCTCTGAGACTCCTTCAGGTCAAGAAAGCGGATTATAACCCCCCCCCCCCCCAGTTTTTCTTCTTCGTCTTACTGTACAGCAAACCAGAACAAAAGGTACCTCCCAAGAGCCCGGGGAGGGCTGCTGTCCAAGAATCACTGTTGAAATGAAAGCTGACAGAAAGTCGGTGAAGTAGACGGCTGATCAGATACACTGGCTGAGGATGGCAGCTGCTCTGCTGCCCCTTTCGAAATAAACCTGTGAAGATCAACCAAACAGAAATGAGCCACAAAAGGGATGCTGTCATGACGGATCACAGTCAGAGCAGAATGCGAGAGGCCGAGTTTCAATTGCTGCAATTTTCAAGTCACGTAGGGCTAAAAGAACATCACCAACATCATTTGTGTAGATGCTTCAGCGGAGGGTGGGCGGGGCTGTGAGGTGGGCGGGGCTGAGAGAGCTCTTCCAGAAGCTGCCCTTTCAAGGACAGCTCTGAGAGAGCGATGGCTGGCCCAAGGCCATTCCAGAAGTTGCATGTGGAGGAATGGGGAATCAAACCCAATTCTCCCAGATAAGAGCTCGCCTGATCCAATATGGCTTCTCTAATGTTCTTCCAAAAACACATAGGCGAATGGGTAGGGTTGCAGGCTTCAGGTTGGAAAACATCTGAAGATCTGGGGGTTGAGCTTGAGGAAGGCAGAGTTTGGAGAGGGGAGGGACTTCAATGGGGTACAAAGTCATAAAGTCCACCTTGCGAAGTGGCCATTTCCTCCATGGGGAAAATCTATAAAGCCTGAGGATCAGGGTTAATCTCAGGAGATCTCCAGCCACTGCCTATGAATAGAGCCATGATTGCGTCTTCAGGAGCATCTTCGGCTGGTAGTAGTGATAAAAGCAAGGAAGGAAGGAAGGAAGGAAGGAAGGAAGGAAGGAAGGAAGGAAGGAAGGAAGGAAGGAAGGAAGGAAGGAAGGAAGGAAGGGAGGGAGGGAGGGAGGGAAGGAGGGAGATAAGAAGAAGAAGAAGATGAAGATATTGGATTTATATCCCGCCCTCCACTCCGAAGAGTCTCAGAGCGGCTCACAATCTCCTTTACCTTCCTCCCCCACAACAGACACTCAGTGAGGTAGGTGGGGCTGAGAGGGTTCTCACAGCAGCTGCCCTTTCAAGGACAACCTCTGCCAGAGCTATGGCTGACCCAAGGCCATGCTAGCAGGTGCAAGTGGAGGAGTGGGGAATCAAACCCGGTTCTCCCAGATAAGAGTCCCTACACTTAACAACTACACCAAACTGGCTCTCCAGGGAAGGAGGGAGGGAGAGAGGGAGGGAGGGAGGAGGGAAGGAAGGAAGGAAGGAAGGAAGGAAGGAAGGAAGGAAGGAAGGAAGGAAGGAAGGGAGGGAGGGAGGGAGGAAGGAAAGAAGGAAAGAAGGAAGGGAGGGAGAGAGGGAGGGAGAGAGGGGGGAGGGAGCTAGGGAGGAAGGAAGGGAGGAAGGAAGTAAGGAAAGAAGGGAGAGAGGAAGGAGAGAAGGAAAGAAAGAAAGGGAGGGAGGAAGGAAGGAAGGAAGGAAGGAAGGAAGGAAGGAAGGAAGGAAGGAAGGAAGGAAAAAGTAAGGGAGGAAGGAAGGAAGGGAGAGGAAGGAAGGAAGGGAGGGAGGGAGGGAGGGAGAGAGGAAGGGAGGAAAGAAGGGAGGAAGGGAGGGAGGAAGGAATTAAGGAAAGAAGGAAGGGAGGGAGGGAGGGAGGGAGGAAGGAAGGAAGGAAGGAAGGAAGGAAGGAAGGAAGGAAGGAAAGAAAGAAGGAAGGAAGGGAGGGAGGGAGGAAGGAAGAAAGGAAGGAAAGAAGGATGGAAGGAAACTGCAGTACTGCATTCCAAGCTCTGCTCATGACCTCAATTTGATCCTGGTGAAAGCTGGGTTTAGGTAGCCGGCTCAAGGTTGCCTCAGCTTTTCATCCTTCTGAAGTTGCTAAAATGAGTACCTGGCTTGCTATTGATAAAGTGTAGATGACTGGGAAGGCAATGGCAAATCACCCCGTAAAAATCTGCCATGTAAATGTCGTGATGGGGCATTACTCCATGGGTCGGTAATGACCCGGTGTTTGCACAGGGGACTACCTTTACCTTTTACCTCGAAGTCTCACTTAGAATCATAGAGTTGGAAGGGACCTCCAGGATCATCTAGTCCAACCCCCTGCACAATGCAGGGAAGGACAATAGGGCTTACTCCCAAGGAACCCTGCCTAGGAGAACAGCCTACCCCAATGCATGTCTTTCCCTTTCCATTCGATCGATCGTCATGGTCGGCACAAGGGCAAAAGGCAGTGCAGAATCCAGCTTTCCTTCGGCGATGGATATGATAATAACTTACGGGCCTGCCGGAGCATAGCAGCAGCCCTTCTGACGAGTCCACCTGAGAAATTCAACACCAGCAAACCCAAAGAGCGCCTGAGATAAATTAGGGAGGATCTGAAAGATTCGGAATTGCATCAGGCCTAGATGAGCAAGTCAGAGGAAGCAAGTCAGATAAATACATTAATACCCGCCCCGGTGACAGATGGCATTTTATGCTCCTTTAAACTGATGGATGAAGATCAGACAAATTAGAAATAGTCACTGACGAGAGACGTCTTCCGGTGCACACTGCGAGGGAATCTTAAGGAGAGGGAAAGGGGCTGAGGCCAGGAAAGGGGAAAGAGGCCCTACTGGAGAGATTAGGGTTGCCAAGTCCAATTCAAGAAATATCTGGGGACTTTGGGAGTGGAGCCAGGAGACTTTGGGGGTGGAGCCAGGAAACATTGGGGGCGGAGCCAGGAGCAAGGGTGTGACAAGCATAATTGAACTCCAAGGGAGTTCTGGCCATCACATTGAAAGGGACAGCACACCTTTTAGAATGCCTTCCTTCCATAGAAAATAATGGCTAGGGGCACCTTCTTTTGGGGCTCATAGAATTGGACCCCCTGGTCCAATCTTTTTGAAACTTGGGAGGTATTTTGGGGAGAGGCACTAGATGCTATACTGAAAATACCTCAAAAAACAGCCCCCCCAGAGCCCCCGATACCCGTGGATCAATTCCCCATCATTCCCTATGGGAATCGTTCCTGGAGGTGCATAATGGCTGTGGGGGTGGAGCTTCCCCCGCCGGCCAGGTGGCTGGGGGAGGGGGGAAGCCTGTAAAACCAGGGGATCCCCCGCTGAGACCTGGGGATTGGGAAGCCTAGGAGAGATAGCTGGCCGATCATGGGGATGCCAACCTCCATGTGAGACCTGGAGATCCCCTGGAATGATAGCTCACCTCCAAATGGCTGAGATCGGTTCCCCTGCAGAAAATGGATCCTTTGGAGGTTGAACTCTGGCATTGCACCCCACTGAGGTCCTAGACTTCTCCAGGCTCCATTCCTAAATCTCCATTCTCCACCTGGAGCTGGTAAACCTACTCTCTCAGCCCCTGCTGGTGACCAGGGGTGTGTGAAAGGGTAAAGGTAGTCCCCTGCGCAAGCACTGAGTTGATAATGACCAATGAGGTTACGTCACCTCAGGATGTTTCCATGGCAGACTTTTGATGGGGCGGTTTGCCATTGACTTCTCCAGTCATCTACACTTTGCCCTCAGCAAGCCGGAGACTCATTTTACTGACCTCAGAAGGATGGAAGGCTGAGTCAACCTTGAGCTAGCTACCTCAACTCAGCTTCCGCCAGGATCAAACTCAGATCCCAGTGGAAACTGGGTCCAGGTAGCTGACTCAAGGTTGGCTCAGCCTTCCATCCTTCCGAGGTAGGTAGAATGAGTCCCCAGCTTGCTGGAGGTAAAGTGTAGATGACTGGAGGAGGCAATGGCAAATCACCCCGTCAAAAGTCTGCCATGAAAACGTCAAGATGTGACATCACCCCATGAGTGGGTAACAACTCAATACTTGCCCTGGGGACAACCTTTACCTTTTTAGCATTAAGGAAAGCCAACCTATTGTACTTGCTTCCTTACCTTTGTCCTTGGCAAAAAAAAAAGAAACATTCTTAAGAGAGGTGGGGATTTTTTTTTTTTGACTCTGAAATGACTCATTGCCCAGTGATTTTATGGACCATACGAAAGATATCTCTGTTGCAGTAAACATTCCTTAGTGTGTTTCAACAGCAGACACATCACGTTGCCGGCTGGGGCGTCTTTCTTCTTTTTATGGCACGTTACAATACCAGCCTTGTCTGAGGTTAAGGAAGTGAGCTGGTGGATTCGGCCACATATCAGCCTTCTTCATTTGGTTTATGGAGCTGCCATTGCTGTGTCAAGAGAGTTTCCTGGAGGCAGTTTGTATCCTGGCCCATTCGGAAGCCTTCTGATCCCCCTGAGGGAAAATGAAAGAATGCAGCCGCCTCCAAGCAACAGGCTGAGACTTCCACACGAGGTAGAAGGTTCTTCCGCCCTTCAGCAACTCTGTGGGCTGTCTCAAGAGCTGCTTATCAAGACTGAGGGATCTTTTGGTGTAGTACCCAGGCACAGAGTTTTTTTTTTCATAGCAGGACCTCCTTTGCCTATTAGGCCACACACCCCTGATGCAGCCAATCCTCCTGGAGCTTCCAGTAGGCCCTGTGAGAAGAGCCTTGAAAGGAATTCTAGCAGGACCTCTTTTGCATATTAGGCCACACACCCCTGATGTAGCCAATCCTCCTGGAGAACATAAGAACATAAGAGAAGCCATGTTGGATCAGGCCAATGGTCCATCCAGTCCAACACTCTGTACTGCACAGTGGCCAATACACACACACACAGAGTGGCTAATAGCCACTGATGGACCTCTGCTCCATATTTTTATCCAGTCCCCTCTTAAAGCTGGCCACCTCCTGTGGCAGTGAATTCCACACGTTAATCACCCTTTGGATGAAGAAGTACTTCCTTTGATCCGTTTTAACCCGACTGCTCAGCAGTTTCATCGAATGCCCACGAGTTCTTGTATTGTGAGAAAGGGAGAAAAGGGCTTCTTTCTCTACTTTCTCCATCCCATGCATAATCTCGTAAACCTCTATCATGTCACCCCGCAGTCGACGTTTCTCCAAGCTAAAAGAGCCCCAAACGTTTTAACCTTAAGAATATTTTGTCACATGCGCTGGGAAAGAGATGAAAATAAAATAAACGGTACCGAAGCAGCTTGTGCTCAAACAACGTAATTTTAATCACATGGCCAATCCAAACCCCAACACGAATCAGAAAATCCGCTGGGCGGTAGTCTCACCTGGCCGCACCCAAGTTTCCATAAGCACTTGTGGCAGGGCTTTTTTTGTAGCAGGAACTCCTTTGCGTATCAGGACACCCCCCCCCCCCAACCCAAGATGTAGCCAATCCTCCAAGATAGCAGCTCTCCAGCAGCCCTGGCCCCACTCAATGCACAGCAGCCAAGAAGGTCAGAGCGCCTGCTCCGGCTGCAACGCCACTGAGGATGTTCTCCGCAGCTGAGAACGAAACGTCTGGAAGGAAAACTTTCTCCAGTAGAACACAGCACTTGAGCCCGAAAGAGTCTACAAACCCTAATCCTCCAAGAGCTTACAGGGTTCTTAGTACAGGGTCTCCTGTAAGCTCTTGGAAAATTGGCTACATCTGAGGGGCGTGGCCTAATTTGCAATGGAGTTCCTGCTACAAAAAAAAAAAAAAAGCCCTGGTGGTAATTGCCCATGGTGAGAACTTGTGTTCAGTTCTGTCAGGGCTTTTTGTGTAGCGGGAACTCCTTCGCATATAAGGCCACACACCCCTGATGTAGCCAATCCTTCAAGAGCTTACAGGGCTCTTAGTACAGGGCCCAGAGATAGAATTCTAGCAGGGGCTCCTTTGCATATTAGGCCACACACCCCTGATGCAGCCAATCCTCCAAGAGCTTACAGGGCTCTCAGTACAGGGCCCAGAGATAGAATTCTAGCAGGAGGTCCTGCTAGAATTCTTTACAGGGCTCTTCTCACAGGGCCTGCTGTAAGCTCCAGAAGGATTGGCTACATCAGGGGTGTGAGGCCTAATAGGCAAAGGAGGTCCTGCTAGAATTCCTTACAGGGCTCTTCTCACAGGGCCTGCTGTCAGCTCCAGGAGGACTGGCTACATCAGGGATGCGTGGCCTAATATGCAAAGGAGTTCCTGCTACAAAAAAAGCCCCCCGCATTTTGGCCACCACTTTGGGGATGCGTGGTGAAAATGGTTGGAACTCCGAGCAGAAATTGGAAGGATCCAGTGTATCGGTGGAAAGCCTATGGGCGTTTTCGCACAGGGCTTACCCTGGAGCGACGTCCCTCTTCACCACGCAGCGTCTGCGTGGATTTCGCACCTACCCCCCCAGGGAAAGTGTATGCGCAATACATAGCCTCTCCTCTCCCGGTGTAGTGAATGCCGCGTGGTCACTGTCTGGCTATGCCGGGCAGATGGTCACTGCAATGGCCTCTCCTGCATTACTGCATCCGTAGCAACACCTTCTCGCTGGTCCCCCCCCCCCCCGTTTTTCACAGAGTTTGCTACGTCATGGTGCGACCGAATTGTCCGGCGGTATAACCGGATGGGCAGGCTGGGCCCTCCAACCTTGCCAGCCTAAGAGAAGGAAAACTCTAACATCAAACCCGGTCAGATAGAGCTCGTTAATGTAACACCTACCACTTGGAGGACTCGCTGCCGGCGTCCTGGCTTACTGGGCCATGGCAGATGACCCCCAGGTGAAAGGGTGGAGCCAGTACCGCGCACACTGGGCTTCACCTAAAAAATTCCTCTGCGCAGGCCTGAAGGGCATATCCACATACACAACCCACAACGCATCAAGTCCTGCAGCTCTGCAGAACCCACGGCTTTTGCGTTGCAAATGTAAACCGCCAAAAACCAGTTTACATTTGCGACGCAAAAGCCGCGGGACTTTGCGGCTCTTCCAGGTTCTGCGGAGCAGTTGGTGCGAAATCCGCGCCGACGCTGCGCGGTGAAGAGCGACGTCGCTCCGGGGTAAGCCCTGTGCGAAAACGCCCTACGTGTAGACGCATAGACACATACGCTAGCGCTGTTACGGAGAATGGAATGTCTTTTTCCAAAGTTTGCTTTTTTCTAGATACGGCCGCAAGATATTCTCCCTTGCTCTTTCGAAAGAGGCATTTCTGATCCTTTCGCACCAGCCAAATATAGCAGTTTCTGTCCACTTTAGAGACCACTACCAAGTGGATTTTTGACATGTCACACAAGAAAGTCCAGTTGCCAAGTGCACTGAAAACATTACGCAGGTGAAAGCGCTTACATTTCTCTTTTTTTTTGGTTTCCACTTACACCACATGGTGGTGCTCTATGCACCCTTTTGTAAATTCAGCCATTTCCAGTTTTTATTTTTTTTATTTTATTTTTTATGTTACACACCACAGGGCGGGGCTCTGCCACAAGGATAGGGAAGTCTGGGAAGACATTGTCCCCCTCTGAGCATCTACAGAGTGCAATTCTGAAATTCTTCGGACCCTCCCTTCCTGCCCCTCTTCTCTTTACATTGATTTGCATCAGATTTCAGGGTTCTGCTTAAAGAGAAAGAAACTCCTTGCTGGATAGCAGGGTGCTCAGGGATGAAAAGAGTTTTCTTCGTGAGATGGGACATCCGTTCTGATTTGAACCACAGCTAGTCCTCTCTCTCAGGGCTTTTTCTCCAGCAGGAACTCCTTTGCATATTAGGCCGCATGCCTCCTGATGTAGCCAATCCTCTAAGAGTTTACAGGGTTCTTCTTACAGGGCCGACAGTAAACTCTTGGGGGATTGGCTACATCAGGGGTGTGTGGCCTAATACGCAAAGGAGCTCCTGCTGCAGGAAAAGCCCTGCTCTCTATTCTAATTAGGACTATATCACCAAAGTCTTACCCAGAGGTCTCTCCCAGTCCTATCTGAAAACATTCCAACTGAAGATTGAATCGGATACCTTCTGCTGCATTATCCTGAGACAGATTATATTATTGCTATTCTTCTCCTCCTCCTCCTCCTTATCATTATTTTATTGAAGAAGAAGAGGAGGAGGAGGGGGGAGGAGGAGGGGCAGGAGGAGGTGGAGTCTCAGAGCAGTTTGCAGTCTCTTTCCCTTCCCCTCCCTGTCACATGAGTTCTGCCATCAAACAATGTATATTCTCTAAATTTCACGGGCAGCATTTTTTGTACCTTTCTCCCGGATCAGCAACATCTAAATGCTCACCTCTCATGTCTTTCAGTAGGGTTTTTCTGTGTGAGCGCAAACTCTTTTTGTCAAATGCAGTAGTGGCAAAAGCAAGGGGTAGGAGCAGTCGTTGTTGTGATGTCCTTACTGAACGCCTGTGATCTTCGGACAAACTGACATTTGCTTACCCATTCTGAGACCCCTTCACAAAGGGCAATGACCCCAATTGCTTCAACTCAACGTTATTTCCTAAATCTTGCCAATTGTTCTCTCCCAACCAAGAGGTAGGTGGGGCTGAGAGAGAGCTCCCAGAGCTGCCCTTGAGCAGAACAGCCTTGAGAGGACTTGTGGCTGACCCAAGGTCACAACAGCAGGTGTGTAACCTGACCGATAATTGCTCAGGGAATGGTTGCACTCTCGCTGGCTCCATTTCTCCAGGTTATTTAGGTTTAGAACACAGAACATTGCAAGCATACATCTTTTTGTGTCTAGTCTAGCGGTGGCCCAGAGTCTCCCTGGCAAACCCCAAAGACCACAGAGCAACAGAGTAAGTTGCTAGAGAGGCCTCCACAGCTCACCTGAGGGTATCCAACAGGAAGGAAGGAAGGAGGGAAGGAAGGAAGGAAGGGAGGGAGGGAGGAAGAAAGGAAGAAAGGAAGAAAGGAAGAAAGAAAGAAAGAAAGAAAGAAAGAAAGAAAGAAAGAAAGAAAGAAAGAAAGAAAGAAAGAAAGATATTGGATTTATATCCCATCCTCCACTCTGAATCGCAGTGTCTCAGAGTGGCTCACAATCTCCTTTCCCTTCCTCCCCCACAACAGACACCCTGTGAGGTAGATGAAGATATTGGATTTATATCCCGCCCTCCACTCCGGAGAGTCTCAGAGCAGCTCACAATCTCCTTTCCCTTCCTCCCCCACAACAGACACCCTGTGAGGTGGGTGGGCCTGAGAGGGCTCTCACAGCAGCTGCCCTTTCAAGGACAACCTCTGCCAGAGCTATGGCTGACCCAAGGCCATGACAGCAGCTGCAAGTGGAGGAGTGGGGCATCAAACGGGATTCTCTCAGATAAGAGTCCGCACACTTAACCACCACTCTGGCTATACTACATAAATATTTGGGGGAAACGGATGCCTTGGAGGGTAGAGTCTAGGGCATTGTAGCCCACTGAGGCCTCTGTCTTCCACAGGCTCCATCCCTAAGTCTCCAGGAGTTTCCCAACCTGAATCTGGCAATCCTATTTCCCCTTCTCCACCGGTGGCCAGGGGGACTTGGCAAGCCTATTCCAACCACAGACTCTTCTAGAAGCTCATACTCAGGTTGCAGTCAAAAAGAGAGGAAGACATTTCATCGGAATGGTACTTTCCTTTTCAAAAATGGTCACTTTGTCCGGCCCTGTGTGTGTGGGAGTATGAGGTCCTTGACTCTACAGGACAGAACTGCATTGACGTGTCTCCGTGGAAGCCCATGTCGAGTGAGGGAGAGGACTAGGGTTGCCAAGTCCAATTCAAGAAATATCTGGGGACTTTGGGGGTGGAGCCAGGAGACGTTGGGGGTGGCGCCAGGAGACATTGGGGTGGAGCCAGGAGCAAGGGTGTGACAAGCATAATTGAACTCCAAAGGGAGTTGTGGTCATCCCATTCCAAGAGACCGCACATCTTTTAAATGCCTTCCTTCCATAGGAAATAATGAAGGATAGGAGCACCTTCTTTGGGGGCTCATAGAATTGGACCCCTTGGTCCAATCTTTTTGTAACTTAGGGAGTATTTTGGGGAGAGCCCCTGGATGCTATATTGAAAATCTGGTGCCTCTACCTCAAAAAACAGGGCCCCCAGAGCCCCGGATACCCGTGGATAAATTCTCCATTATTTTCTATGGGAATAAGTCTCCATAGGGAATCATGAGGTAGAGGCACCAGATTTTCAGTATAGTATCCAGTGGCTCTCCCCAAAATACTCCCTAAGTTTCAAAAAGATTGGACCAGGGGGTCCAATTCTTTGAGCCCCCAAAGAAGGTGCTCCTATCCTTCATTATTTCCTATGGAAGGAAGGCATTTAAAAGATGTGCGGTCCCTTGAAATGTGTTGGCCAAAACTCCCTTTGGAGTTCAATTGTGCTTGTCACACCCTTGCTCCTGGCTCCACCCCCATGTCTCCTGGCTCCACCCCCAACGTTTCCTGGCTCCATCCCCAAAGTCCCCAGATATTTCTTGAATTGGACTTGGCAACCCTACTAGAGATCCAGCCAGTCCAAGCAGGCCTCGCTTGCCTGGGGCTCTCCTGGGCCGCCCCCCACTCAGTCAAAAAGCCGACAAGCCACCTGCTGCCCCAAATCACATAAGAAGTACCAGGGTGGTGCTGGCTTCTCCAGGGGCTAATGAGGGCTGCTGTGGGGGGGGTGGCAAAGCTGGCTGGCTGCCCGCTCTCCTAATCCAGGGATTGTTATGCAGCTGTGCCTACTATTCAATGGACAAGGTAGGTGGGGAGGAAGAGGGGGAACCCTCAGAAAGGTTCAGGAGTTGTGCTCCTGCTAGGGTTGCCAAGTCCAATTCAAGAAATATCTGGGGACTTTGGGGGTGGAGCCAGGAGACATTGGGGGGGGCGGAGCCAGGAACAAGGGTGTGACAAGCATAATTGAACTCCAAGAGAGTTCTGGCCATCACATTTAAAGGGACAGCACACCTTTTTAAATGTCTTCCTTCCATAGGAAATAATGAAGGATAGGGACACCTTCTTTTGGGGCTCATAGAATTGGACCCCCTGGTGCAATTGTTTTGAAACTTGGGGTGTACTTTGGGGAGGGGCACTAGATACTATGCTGAAAACTTGGTGCCTCTACCTCAAAAAACAGCTCCCCCAGATCCCCTGAAACCTCCAGATCAATTTCCCATTATACCCTATGAGAATCGATCTCCACATAGACAATAATGAAGTGCTCAGCAGACATTTCCCTCCCGCCCCCCCCCCCCCCCAGTTTGGTGTAGTGGTTAAGTGTGCAGACTCTTATCTGGGAAAACCGGGTTTGATTCCCCACTCCTCCACTTGCACCTGCTGGAATGGCCTTGGATCAGCCATAGCTCTGGCAGAGGTTGTCCTTGAAAGGGCAGCTGCTGTGCGAGCCCTCTCCAGCCCCACCCACCTCACAGGGTGTCTGTTGTGGGGGAGGAAGATAAAGGAGATTGTGAGCCGCTCTGAGACTCTTCGGAGTGGAGGGCGGGATATAAATCCAATATCTTCATCTACCTCACAGGGTGTCTGTTGTGGGGTAGGAAGGTAAAGGAGATTATGAGCCGCTCTGAAGCTCTTCGGAGTGGAGGGTGGGATATAAATCCAATATCTTCATCTACCTCACAGGGTGTCTGTTGTGGGGGAGGAAGGTAAAGGAGATTGTGAGCCGCTCTGAGACTCTTCGGAGTGGAGGGCGGGATATAAATCCAATATCTTCTTCTTCTTCTTCAGTTTCTGGTGACTCTGAAGCGAGGGATTGGCTTCTCTACTCACGAGTTGCTGCCAACTTCTTCACAGCAACACAGATACACCATCTCAAGAGGAAGCCTTTCAATCGGAGACTGAAGCCTCCGGAGGTGGAAAGTCACATGGTCCTCTGGGGGCGGGAAGAAGCCTGGGAAAGTGGAAGAACGCCTGCTGGGACCTGGGGATTGGCAAGCCTAGCTCCTGCTGAATCTGAGGCCTGGGTCAGAAGCAATGCTCCCTCTAAGCTGCAGAGTCTTGTGAGCAAAAAAAAAAAAAAAAAAAATCTACTTTGTGAGCTACCGGCCTTAGAGTTGTGAGCGAGCCGTTTGGCTACCGTATAAATTATTTTGCTCTGGGGCCGTTCTTCTTGAGCTAAGACAAAAATATGTGAGCTGGAGGCTAAAAAAACCCCAAAAAACGGTGAGCGAGCTCTCGCTAAGTCAGCTTAGAGGGAACACCGGTCAGAGGGCAGCTCCCGGGTTAAGACCAAGAGAAGTATCCCATTCAAAGAGAGAACATCTACGCACTGAGTGATGTAGCACCCCATCAGGCATGCCAAATCACTCGCTCCCAACACCTTCTGCATTAAAATCAAGGCAAGTTTCCACCCCAGCCGCTTTTTTTTATTTCTAGGATGACCAGGCGGGCATAAACAAAACGAAACTTAAAAAAAAAAAATCAAATCCATCTATTTAAATAAATGCATGTCTTCTTAATGGGTTTGCGAAGCCGAGAACGGGGGGAGGGAAAGGTGAACCCCTCCAGATGCAGCCCGCAGTAAACTATTTCTGGCTGTTAGTTCCAGTAGGTCATTACTGCATTAATTTGGTGTTTAATTAAATGCCTGTGCAACAGACCATGTATTTGTTATCTAATATTAGCTTTACTTCTTATCAATTAAATGCTAGCTGTGGGCTGGATTCACTAACGTTTCCCGTCCCCTTATGCACTCTCTCTCTCTCTCTCTCTCCCTCTCTCTCTCTCATTCTAATCAACAAAATGAGGACTTGGTGTATATTTATTCCAACAAATTTCAGCAGGTACATGACCCCTTCCCCCTCCTTTTAAAAAGGGAACGTAAGTGGATTTGCAAGCCAATGTTCCATAACAATGAGACTACTTCACAAGTTACATTCGTGGGGGACCCGGGGAATATGTTTACAGATTTCGGCTGCGTAGCTGGTAACATTTGGAAAAAAGGCTACACATCTCTTCGGTATTCATGAAACATAAATGCGTCCAGCCGTTTTCTGTTTATCAAAACACAATGCAAAAGGCAAGGAGAGGTGGTGTAGCCTAGTCAATAGGGGGGCAGAGTTAGGAACCTGGGGGACCCAGGTTCGAATCCCCACTTCTGCAAGGGAAGCTTCTTGTGGCAATCTGGGGCACATCACAAGCTCTCCAATTGGCCTACCTTGCAGGTTGTTGTCATGAAAAAAAAAAAAAGGAAGATGGATGGCTTTTTTGAGCAGGAACGCACAGGAACACAGTTCCGGCTGGCTTGACACCAGAGGGTGTGGCCTAATATGCAAATGAATTCCTGCTGGTTTTTTTCCTACCCCCCCCCCAAAAAAAAACCTTGGGGAAGGACGTTCTAAGCAGCTGAGAGTCCTGGCTGATGGAAGGCTATAAAGAAATAAACGCCAATGGAAAAAGATACTCGAAAAATAAAATCCATCTTTAATCGTAAAATATATATATATATATATATATATATATATAAAGAATATATACAAAAAACTGCCAGGGAAGAAGAAGAAGAAGAGGCAGCATCAAGAGTACAGAGCATCTTCAATCTATACCTTGGGGCTAGTATCCACGGATGGACCTCTGCTCCATGTTTTTATCCAATCGCCCCCTGAATCTGTCTATGCTTGTAGCCACCACCACTTCCTGTGGCAGTGAATCCCACGTGTGACTTATTTGATCAATTTTAAGTAAATAGGTACTTATTTGATCTATTCTAACCTTACTCGGAGAGGGACGGTGGCTCAGGGGTACAGCATCTGCTTCATAAGCAGAAGGTCCCAGGTTCAATCCCCGGCATCTCCAACTAAAAAGGGTCCAGGCAAATAGGCGTGAAAAAACTCAGCTTGAGACCCTGGAGAGCTTCTGCCAGTCTGAGTAGACAATACTGACTGAGTAGACAATGGACTGAGGGCCTGATTCAGTAGAAGGCAGCTTCATATGTTCATATGGAGTATTGCTCACTGGAGTATTGTGTTCAGTTTTGGGCACCACATTTTAAGAAGGATATAGACAAGCTGGAATGGGTCCAGAGGAGGGTGATGAAGCTGGTGAGGGGTCTGGAGACCAAGTCCTATGAAGAAAGGTTGAAGGAGCTGAGCATGTTTAGCCTGGAGACGAGGTGGCTGAGCGGTGATACGATCACCATCTTCAAGTACTTAAAGGGCTGTCATCTAAAGGAGGGTGTAGAATTGTTTTCTGTGGCCCCAGAAGGTAGGACCAGAACCAATGGGTTGAAATTAAATCAAAAGACTTTCCGGCTCAACATTAGAAAGAACTTCCTGACCGTTAGAGCGATTCCTCAGTGGGACAGGCTTCCTCGGAAGGTGGTGAGCTCTCCTTCCTTGGAGGTTTTTCAACAGAGGCTAGATGGCCATCTGACAGCGATGAAAATCCTGTGAATTTGGGGAAGGTATTTGTGGGTTTTCTGCATTGTGCAGGGGGTTGGACTAGATGACCCTGGAGGTCCGTTCCAACTCTATGATTCTATAAGTACCATTCATTAATTTCATTGAGAGCCAAACGAATTCAGGTCTCTGGGAGCAGAGCTGGCGGGTCCATTAGGCAGCGTGAGGTGGTTGCCTGGAGCACAGCTCTGGGGGGGAGAGCAGGGTACCAGTTTGGGCCTTCCTGCCCACCCTTGCCTGCTCAGCAAGGGAAATAGCAAGCTTGGTGGCTTCCAGCCTCAGTGTGCACCAGTGCCAGATTAAACCCTGTGAAGGCCCCTAGGCAGTAAAAATCTTAGGGGCTGCTTGCAAATCATTTCAGAGTTGGAGCCCCCCCACCACCACCCATGGCCCCCGTTGCAACCTCCAGGCACCTTCTCAAAAGGTAGGGCAGGGACGGTGGCTCAGTGGTAGAGCATCTGCTTGGGAAGCAGAAGGTCCCAGGTTCAATCCCTGGCATCTCCAAAATAGGGTCCAGGCAAATAGGTGTGAAAAACCTCAGCTGGAGACCCTGGAGAGCAGGGGAGAGACAGTGGCTCAGTGGTAGAGCATCTGCTTGGGAAGCAGAAGGTCCCAGGTTCAATCCCTGGCATCTCCAAAAAAGGGTCCAGGCAAGTAGGTGTGAAAAACCTCAGCTTGAGACCCTGGAGAGCAGGGGAGAGACAGTGGCTCAGTGGTAGAGCATCTGCTTGGGAAGCAGAAGATCCCAGGTTCAATCCCTGGCATCTCCAAAATAGGGTCCAGGCAAATAGGTGTGAAAAACCTCAGCTGGAGACCCTGGAGAGCAGGGGAGAGACAGTGGCTCAGTGGTAGAGCATCTGCTTGGGAAGCAGAAGGTCCCAGGTTCAATCCCTGGCATCTCCAAAAAAGGGTCCAGGCAAATAGGTGTGAAAAACCTCAGCTTGAGACCCTGGAGAGCTGCTGCCAGTCTGAGAAGACAATACTGACTTTGATGGACCAAGGGTCTGATTCAGTATAAGGCAGCTTCATATGTTCATATATGTTCAAAAGTCTCTTTGACAAAGCTGCAGGGGAGAGGCAGAGAGAGGCAAACTTGGGATGTTCAGGTTCAAATCCCCGCTCTGCCGTTGCAGATCACTGCGTGACCTTGGGCCAGTCATACTCTCTCAGCCTAACCTACCTCACAGGCTTGTTGTCGAGATAAACCGGAGGAGAAGAGTTGGGTCCCAATTGGGGAGGGGGGGGAAGATGGGGTAGAAATGAAATAAACATAGAAGACGCAGGAGAACGAATCTTGGCGACGGTTGGCCGAATAGAAGCTAACCTACTTCAAACCCAGCTCTGAGTTCGTGTTGCGAGGGTCCTTGAGCATTGGCAAAAATGCATCCGTCGCTTTGACAACGTTTAGAGCCAAAAGTTTTGAGCAATAATGCAATAGAGGGGAACGAAGTTCTTCTTGCTATATTGCCAAGACCCAGCCTGAAAATGAAAAACTATTGATTATTTTATCTTCTTCTCGTCTTCTGATAGATAAAGGAGGAACGAGGCAAGGCAGTAATCCAAGGATCCGTGGCGTTTTGTGGAGCTATTTATGGCGCGCCTTATCAGGGAGGTATTTCAAGACCTTGCAAAGATGGGCGAAATGTATTTTTTTTTTACACCACCTGGAATGGACAGTGGAATGACCCCTCTCTTTGTTAACATTTTGCGGAGTCTATGTCTTGTGAAACAAGATGAGTGGCCCTTTCAGTCTTACCGATTTCGCACACAGCTTACCCCGCGGTCACGTTCCTCTTCTCTGCGCAGCGTCCGTCGGATTTCCCACTATCTGCGCCGGAGTTACAGGAAGCGTTGCGGCTTTCATGTAGCAAATGTCAACGGCTAAAACCCAGTTTACGTTTACTACGCAAAAGCCGTGGCACGTCCTGTAACTCTGGCACAGAGAGTGGGAAATCCGACAGATGCTGCGCAGAGAAGAGGAACGTGACGGCGGGATAAGTTTGTGCGAAATCGGTATCTGTCTGTAGCAGTAGAAAAAAAGCAAAAGTCTGTTACCACCTTAAAGACTAACAACATTTGTGGAAGGGGAGGAGGTTTTCTGAGTCACAGCTCAGGTGTCTGAAGAAGCGACTCACAACATCTCATTGTCGTTGTTCAGTCTCACAGTCAAGTCTGACTCTTTGCGACCTCATGGACCAAGTCAAGCCAGGCCCTCCTGTCTTCCACCATCCTTCAAAGTCCGATAAAATTCATGTTAGTAATATCAGTAGCGCTGCCCAGCAATCTCACCTCTTGCCGTTTCTCTCTTCTTTTGCCTTCTGTCTCTTCCAGCATCAGGGTCTTCTCCGGTGAGTACTCCCTTCTCATTTGGTGGCCAAATATTGGAGCTTTAGCTTCAGCATCTGACTTTCCAGGGAACAGTCAGGGTTGATTTCCCTTAGGACTGACTGATTGGATCTTTTTGCAGTCCAAGGGACTCTCAAGAGTCTTCTCCAGTGAGGGCTCTCTTCTCATTTGGTGGCCAAAGTACTGGAGCTTCAGCTTCAGCATCTGACCTTCCAGGGAACAGTCTGGGTTGATCTCCCTTGGGACTGACTGATTGGATCTTCTTGCAGTCCAAGGAACTCTCAAGATTCTTCTCCAGCACCACATCTCAAAAGCATCTATTCTTCTGTACTTGGCCTTCTTTATGGTCCAGCTCTCACAACCATACCTTACCACTGGGAATACCATCACTTTGACTATATGGACTTTGGTAGGCAGGGTGATCAGGGTTGCCAAGTCCAATTCAAGAAATATCTGAGGAATTTGAGGGTGGAGCCAAGAGACTTTGGGGGTGGAGCCAGTAGACTTTGGGGGTGGAGCCATAAGCAAAGTTGTGACAAGCACAATTGAACTCCAAAGGGAGTTCTGGCCATTGCATTTAAGGGGACCACATACCTTTTTAATGCCTTCCCTACGTTAGAAATAATGGATAGGGGCACCTTCTTTTGGGGCTCATAGAATTGGACCCCCAGGCCCAAACTTTTCGAAACTTGGAGAGCATTTTGAGAAGACTCATCAGACACTACGCTGAAAATTTGGTACCTCTACCTCAAAAAACCGCCCCTCCAAAGCCCCAGATACCCTGGGATTAATTCTCCATTATACCCTATGGTCCAGCAGACATTTTCCTCCCTCTCCCCGTTTTTGATGACCCTGAAGCTCCAGAGGGCCTTCAGATTGGGGTTCCCCTGCCCCAACCTGGGGATCGACACCTCTACTCACAAGTTGCTGAACTTCCAAGTTTTCCAAAGTAACACAGGGCAACCAAAGGTTCAAGTTTTCCTTCACACTATGCAAATGACCTCTGCAAAGATTGTGCAACCAATGGAGGGTCTGGGCTCCTTTCACAGCCATGTTGTTCTGCCTTCTCCACCCCCTCTCCCCTTCAGCCTTAAAGACGCAGACAAAGCATCCCAAGAGGAAGGCTTTCCAAGTAGAGACTGAAGCCTCTGGAGGTGGAAAGTCACATGATGGTTGTGGGGGCGGGGCTTCCCCCCACTGGCCAGCTGACTGAGGGTGGGAAGGAGCCTGGGAAAGTGGGAGAACCCCCGCTGGGACTTGGGGATTGGCAAGCCTAAGGGTGATGTCTCTCCTTTTTATTATACTAGCCCAGGTTCGCCATAGCTGTTCTCCCAAGGAGCAAATGTCTTTTAATTTCATGGCTGCAGTCACCATCTGCAGTGATCTTGGATCCCAGGAATGTAAAGTCTGTCACTACTTCCATGCCTTCCCCTTCTATTTGCCAAGGAGCCGGAAACTCTTTTGATTTAATTTCAACCCACTGGTTCTGGTCCTACCTTCTGGGGTCACAGGAAACAATTCCGCACTATCCTCCTTAGGACAGCCCTTCAAGGACTTGAAGATGGTGATCCTATCACCTCTCAACCGCCTCCTCTCCAGGCTAAACATCCCCAGCTCCTTCAACCTTTCCTCATAGGACTTGGTCTCCAGACCCCTCACCATCTTCGTCACCCTCCTCTGGACCTGTTCCAGCTTGTCTATAGCCTTCTTAAAATGTGGTGCCCAAAACTGAACACAATACTCCAGGTGAGGTCAGGAAGTTCTTCCTAATGTTGAGCCGGAAACTCTGTTGATTTAATTTCAAACCATTGGTTCTGGACCTACCTTCCGGGGCCACAGAAAAGGAAAGGGGAGAGACCCCATTATAGAGTCCACATGCCAAAGCAGCCGTTTCTTTTTCCTGGGACAACTGATCTCTGTAGTTTGGCCATCCGTTGTAATTCCAGATCTACAGACCCCACCAGGAGGCTGGCAACCCTATATAACAGCTACTGTGAGCGGGGGAATTGACTGCAATTGGTGCTCCCTCTTCTGAAAACAAGGGCAATTTTAGAACGGCACGCTTCGATCAAGGCCGCTTTCCGTTGTTTATTTCTGCAGAAGCCGGAATTTACTTTGGAAACGAAGCAAGGCCGCTCGCCCCAGCCAATATCTCTCCACCGCTCCCTCAGTTCTGGTCCAAAGAAATCCAGCCAAACTGCTTTTACCTTCTCTGGGCGCCCACAGCCCCCCCAAACTAAAATACCAAACCTTATCTTAAAACAACAAAGCTGCCTGACTTCTAACAATTTTCTTCTCTCCACACAATCCCGCTAGTTTTCTGACATTCGCCTTAAATACACCTGTCTCCGAGTTCTGCTTTGCCTTGCCGCGCCGAACGGACCAAAATTACTTTTCTGTCCTCCCTGATTTATTTTCTCATTTTAACTTTCCAACTTATCTTTCTTTCTGCTTCTCTGGTAGCATTTCCCTCGTCCTTGCTGGCTTCCTTAATTGTTTTTCCCCTCCCTCTTTTCTGCATGATTTCTCCTCTCTCTTTTCCATCAACTCCCTTTTTGCACTCGTTCCGGAAAGCAAACTTCACTAGCTCAGAAGTACTTGTCAAACTTGAAGTCCGGTGCTTGCCCCATAGAAACTAGGGTCGCCAAGTCCCATTCAACAAATATCTGGGGACTCTGGGGGTGGGGCCAGGAGACTTTGGGGGTGGAGCCGAGAGCAAGGCTGTGACAAGCATCATTCAACTCCAAAGGGAGTTCTGGCCAACATGTTTAAAGGGACGGCACACCTTTTCAATGCCTTCCCTCCATTTGGAAATAATGAAGGATAGGGTCACCTTCTTTGGGGGCTGATAGAATTGGACCCCCTGGTCCAATCCTTTTGAAACTTGGAGAGTACTTTGGGGAGAGGCACTGGATGTTATGCTGCAAATTTGGTGCATCTACCTCAAAACACAGCCCCCCTTCAGAGCCCCAGATACTCACCGATCAATTCTCCTTTACACCCTGTGGGAATTGGTCTCCATAGGGAATAATAGAGTGCTCAGCAGACATTTCCCTCCCCCTCCCCCTGCTTTCTGATGAAGAAGAAGAAGAAGAAGAAGAAGATATTGGATTTATATCCCGCCCTTCACTCCGAAGAGTCTCAGAGCGGCTCACAATCTCCTTTACCTTCCTCCCCCACAACAGACACCCTGTGAGGTGGGTGGGGCTGAGAGGGCTCTCACAGCAGCTGCCCTTTCAAGGACAACTTCTGCCAGAGCTATGGCTGACCCAAGGCCATTCCAGCAGGTGCAAGTGGAGGAGTGGGGAATCAAACCCGGTTCTCCCAGATAAGAGTCCGCACACTTAACCACTGCACCAAACTGGCTCCTTGAAGTGGGGAGAGGGCCTCCAAACCGGGGGATCCCCTGCCCCCACCTGGGGATTGGCAACCCTAATAGAAACATAGAGGGGTTTTTAGAAAAATATTTTAAATTTTCAACAAACCCAAAAGCAAAAGAAAACACTATAAAACACTCTATTGCAGGCGTGTCGTATTCACCATCATCCTATATATCAGGGGTAGCTCTCCAGATGTTTTTTTGCCTACAGCTTCCATCAGCCCCAGCCAGCATGGCCAATGGCTGGGGCTGATGGGAGTTGCAGGCAAACAAAACATCCGGAGAGCTACCGTTGGCCACCCCTGATATATATTTATTGCTCACAGACCATTTGGTCATAAGCAAATGGCAATGAAATTAAAAAAAAAAAATCATCAGCAATGTAGATTTTACAGAATTTACAAAATAAACGTTTAGAGTCAGCAACGTGCACAGCACAAAACATCATTTCCCATTTTCTTAAAATCCTCCTCTCGTCTCTTAAATCTGAACCGTCCCAGAAGAAATTTTACAACTGAAACGGTGATGGTTAGAGCAAAGCCACCGAGCAAAAGCTGGAGCTTATTTGCCATAGACAGATCAGCATCAGAAATCAATGGGTCGATAAACTGTTTTCTTAAGTAGTTATACCTTTGGCAAACAAAAAACCAAAAAACATGTTCTCCAGTTTCAACAGAGCCGGATCCACAACCACATAATCTCTCAGAATAGGGCTTTCTCATGCCCACTAAGAACAGCAGTAGGGTGTCAAAAACTCATTTGTTACGAGGACCAAATCTGACATAAATAAGACCTTGTCAGGCTGGGTGACATCGGGTTAGGCTGGGCCATGTGTGTACCTGTTTAAGATTAGGTAGCAGAGACATAAATTTTATAAAGGACACAGATAAACACAATTAAATATATTATTTTTTTTAAAAAAAAATCTTAACACATTAGCATTCATTGATCTTAAAGGTGCTTTCTTTGTAGCTTTCTCATGAGATTCAGGGAACTGGGCAAAGGAAGCTCTGGCTCTTTCCTTCCTTCCCCAGGGGATGAGAAGGGGGAGGAGCCTCAGCCAATAGAAGGAAGAGGAACTGGACTCAGTAGCTCTGCTGTGCGATTGAGACAGCCTGTCCCTCCTTCCTTTCCTCCCCAAGGGAGGAGCCTCCACTGATGGAGAAAATAGAGGTTTTGCTCTGTAGTTCCTGTGCAACTGAGCAAGTCTTGCAAAGCAAGCTGTTTTGCAGAAGGAATCAAGAGAGACTTCACTACTGCCCATAAGATGATATCAAATTCATTTAGTACAATACAGTCAAATGATGATGCAAAACCGGTCCGTTCTCATTTCGGATCCTTATGATCCTTCCTCTGGGACCGCCTTATTGATTTTGAGTGCAGTAGTCTGATGATGTTTTATTTCCTTATTATTCACTGTTTTCCTTATTATTCACAGACACCGTGTCTGTGTCTTTAAGACTGAAAGGGGGCGGGGGGAGCAGGCAGAACAACATGGCTGCTCCCAGGAGCTGTGAAAGCAGCCCCGAGCCTCCGTTTGTTGTACAAGCTTTTCAGAGGTCTTTTGCATAGCAAAGGGTAAACGTGAACCTTTGGTTTCACTGTATTATTGGAAGTTCAGCAACTTGTGAGTAAATTGCCCCAGTGAGACCACACGAGTGTGGAATTGCAGACTTTTATTTTTGCTTCTGTCTCTCTCTCTCTCTCTCTCTCTCTGTGTGTGTGTGTATGAGAGAGAGAGAGAGAGAGATGATTTGCAGCTGCTTGGGTAAGGAAATGAAGACTGTATTTGGGGGAACTGCACTGAACATAAGAGAAGCCATGTTGGATCAGGCCACTGGCCCATCCAGTCCAACACTCTGTGTCACATAAGAACATAAGAGAAGCCATGTTGGATCAGGCCAATGGCCCATCCAGTCCAACACTCTGTGTCACATAAGAACATAAGAGAAGCCATGTTGGATCAGGCCAATGGCCCATCCAGTCCAACACTCTATGTCACATAAGAACATAAGAGAAACCATGTTGGATCAGGCCAGTGGCCCCTCCAGTCCAACACTCTGTGTCACATAAGAACATAAGAGAAGCCCTGTTGGATCAGGCCAGTGGCCCATCCAGTCCAACACTCTGTGTCACATAAGAACATAAGAGAAGCCCTGTTGGATCAGACCAATAGCCCATCCAGTCCAACACTCTGTGTCACATAAGAACATAAGAGAAGCCATGTTGGATCAGGTCAATGACCCATCCAGTCCAACACTCTGTGTCACACAGTGGCAAAAAAACAAACAAAAAAGCCCCCCCCCCAGTGCCATCAGGAGGTTCACAAGTGGGGCTAGAAGCCCTTCCACTTTGCGCCTCCCCCCCAAAAGCACCAAGAATACAGAATATGGCCTTTTTATTGCAATCACACATTGTCTTGACATTTTCAGTGAGTTATCCACCACGACCCCAAGATCTCTCTCTCGGTCAGTCTCTGCTAGTTCACACCCCATCAACTTGTATTTGTAGCTGGGATTCTTGGCCCCAATGTGCATTACTTTACACTTTCCCACTGAACCTCATCTGCCACGTTGACGCCCACTCACCCAGCCTCAACAAATCCCTTTGGAGTGCCTCAGAATCCTCTCTGGTTCTTACCACCCTGAAGAATTTTGTGTCATCTGCAAACTTAGCCACTTCACTGCTTACTCCCAACTCCAAATCATTAATGAGCAAGTTAAAGAGCACTGTTGAGTTTTTTATTTATTTATTTTAGGGAAAGTCTCCTGGCCCCACCCCTAAAGTCTTCTGGCCCCAGATATTATATGAGTTAGACTTGGCAACCGTAGGTGACAGTGAGTTGCTCATGGGCCTAATCAGAGCCCTCTAGGGGCCTGATCAAGCCCTCGGGTCACATTTGAGACTTTTGCTGAACTCTAAGAGTTGACAAACTTCCTAATATCCCCCCCCCACACACACACACACAAAAGGGAAGATAAGCAAAACATATCAAGCAGACAGATGAAACCCTTCCTCATGCCATTGTGGCCACAGAGGAGAAAGTAATTTAAATAGTATGATGGGAGGCAAAGTTTTATGATGACAATTATAGCCCAAGAAGCATTTTAAGGTAGATAAGAACATAAGAGAAGCCATGTTGGATCAGGCCCATCCAGTCCAACAGTGTCACACAGTGGCCTATACACACACACACACTGTGGCTAATAGCCACTGATGGACCTCTGCTCCATATTTTTATCCAATTCCCTCTTGAAGCTGGCTATGCTTGTAGCCGCCACCACTTCCTGTGGCAGTGAATTCCACATGTTAATCACCCTTTCAGTGAAGAAGTACTTCCTTTTATTAGTTTTAAGCTGACTGCTCAGCAATTTCATTGAATGCCCACGAGTTCTTGTATTGTGAGAAAGGGAGTAAAGTACTTATCTCTCTACCCATCTTTAAAAAGGGTTCCAGAGGAGATCCGGGAAACTACAGGCCAGTCAGTCTGACTTCAATACCGGGAAAGTTGGTAGAAACCATTATCAAGGACAGAATGAGTAGGCACATTGATGAACACGGGTTATTGAGGAAGACTCAGCACGGGTTCTGTAAGGGAAGATCTTGCCTCACTAACCTGTTACATTTCTTTGAGGGGGCGAACAAACATGTGGACAAAGGAGACCCGATAGATATTGTTTACCTTGACTTCCAGAAAGCTTTTGATAAAGTTCCTCATCAAAGGCTCCTTAGTAAGCTTGAGAGTCATGGAGTAAAAGGACAGGTCCTCTTGTGGATCAAAAACTGGCTAATTAATAGGAAGCAGAGAGTGAGTATAAATGGGCAGTCTTTGCAGTGGAGGACGGTAAACAGTGGAGTGCCGCAGTGCTCAGTACTGGGTCCCATGCTCTTTAACTTGTTCGTAAATGATTTGGAGTTGAGAGTAAGCAGTGAAGTGACCAAGTTTGCAGATGACACTAAATTGTTCAGGGTGGTGAGAAGCAGAGATGATTGTGAGGAACTCCAAAGGGATCTGTTGAGGCTGGGTGAGTAGGCGTCAACGTGGCAGATGAGGTTCAATGTGGCCAAGTACAGAGTAATGCACATTGGTGCCAAGAATCCCAGCTACAAATACAAGTTGATGGGGAACATGTGGAATTCACTGCCACAGGAGGTGGTAGCAGCTACAAGCATAGCCAGCTTCAAGAGAGGGTTAGATAAAAATATGGAGCAGCGGTCCATCAATGGCTATTAGCCACAGTGTATATATATATGTGTGTTTATATGTGTGTGTGTGTGTGTATATATATATAAATTTTTTTGCCACTGTTTGACACAGAGTGTTGGACTGGATGGGCCATTGGCCAGATCCAACACGGCTTCTCTTATGTTCTTATGGTCTTACCCTCTCCATCCCATGCATAATCTTGTAAACCTCTATCATGTCACCCCACAGTCGACATTTCTCCAAGCTAAAGAGCCCCAAGCGTTTTAACCTTTCTTCGTAGGGAAAGTGTTCCAAACCTTTAATCGTTCTAGTTGCCCTTTTCTGCACTTTCTCCAATGCTATAATATCCTTTTTGAGGTGCGGTGACCAGAATGTTGAGCTGATATCATTTAGTATACCTTCCGGGGATGTCAGAGGTGTGTGGCATATGCAAATGAGTGGTGCTAGTGAGCTCCGGCACCTCTTTTTCTAAGAAATGACCCCTGGGGAAAAGCAAACTTTGGAAAAAGAAACTCCCTCCCCCCCAATAGCACTATTTATTCTGACTCCTCTCCGGAATGAAAATGCGCAAGTTTACTTTGTATACCAAAGTTCCTTCGAAATGGCAAACATGCCGGGGAGTCATATCCGTTCATGAGGAGCAGACATTTTCTTCCAGACTTCTATTTGATTTCAATTAAAAGAAAGACAGGTTGCTTAATCTTGCCTAAAGTTGATATGCTGTATACCTGAGTGAACTGTCCAATTCCCCTTATAAATTATGTATAAAACCCACAACCACGAACTCTCTTAGAGACTCGCAAGGAAAATTCAATTTCATTTGGGCTTTTTCTCCCCCTCTCCCCCTCCCAGTTCTTGGGATATTCATTTCAGACTCCCCGCCCCCCTCCGCCTCAACTTTCTCTCCTTCCTCATTTTTCTAAATGTCTTATTTATTCAAGCCCTTCATAGAGGGAAGTAATGCCATGCATTGCCGATTTTATTACTTTGGACAGTTTACAATATCTCCTCACAACCTAACATGTTAATTGATTTTAAAATTTCTATAAATTTGAGCCCCGCTATCTCACTCGACGTACTGGTGCCAGAGAATACTCATTTGAATGTCCTCTCAGGGCCCTCCTGACTTACTTTAGATAAACACGGCTGCGCTTTGAAAGGGGAAAAAAATGAAGAATTGTAGAAAAAAACAATTTCTCCATCGTTCTCACATATGCTGAACTATGGGAAAGTTTGGCCTTTGTAACAGAATTCTAGGGTTGTCCAGTTGACTCCTCCGGTTTGGTGCAGTGGTTAAGTGTGCGGACTCTTATCTGTGAGAAATGGGTTTTATTCCCCACTCTTCCACTTACAGCTGCTGGAATGGTCTTAGGTTAGTCATAGCTATCGCAGGAGTTCTCCTTGAAAGGGCAGCTGCTGTGAGAGCCCTCTCAGCCCCACCCACCTCACAGGGTGTCTGTTGTGGGGGGAGAAGATATAGGAGACTGTAAGCCACTCTGAGTCTGTGATTCAGAGAAAAGGGCAGGTATAAATCTGCAGTCGTCTTCTTCTGATCTTGAGGTCAACCATAGTTGACCTTCAGAAGAAGAGTCTCAGAGCTGCTTACAATCTCCTGTCCCTCCCCCTCCCCACAACAGATACCCGGTGAGGTAGGTGGAGCTGAGAGAGCTCTGACAGAAAGTGCTCTTGAGAGGAACAGCTCTGAGAGAGTTATGACTGGCCCAAGGTTGTTCCAGCACTCCAGCAGATGTATGTGAAGGAGTGAGGAATCAAACCCGGTTATCCTAGGTAAAAGTCCACACACTCAACTACTATACCAAAAGAACATAAGAAGAGCCCTGATGAACCCACACCGCCATCATCCTGTTTCCCAACCAGAAGTCTCAGAGTAGGTTAAGAACATAAGAACATAAGAGAAGCCATGTTAGATCAGGCCAATGGCCCATCCAGTCCAACATTCTGTGTCACACAGCGGCCAAATATATATATATATATATATATATATATATATATATATATATATACACACACACACACACACACACACACACACACTGTGGCTAATAGCCACTGATGGACCTCTGCTCCATATTTTTATCTAACCCCTTCTTGAAGGTGGCTATGCTTGTGGACGCCACCACCTCCTGTGGCAGTGAATTCCACATGTTAATCACCCTTTGGGTGAAGAAGTACTTCCTTTTATCCGTTTTAACCTGTCTGCTCAGCAATTTCATCGAATGCCCACGAGTTCTTGTATTGTGAGAAAGGGAGAAAAGTACTTCTTTCTCTACTTTCTCCATCCCATGCATTATCTTGTAAACCTCTATCATGTCACCCCTCAGTCGACGCCTCTCCAAGCTAAAGGTTTCAAAGACCAAAACATCTCAGTGTTGATTCTCTCCAACCAGCAGCTTGTGCCCTGATACATATTACCTCTGAACATGGAGGTTCCATTTAAACATTACAGCTTTTGGCTATTGGTGAAGTATCCTCCATGAATCTGCTTGGAATGTCACAGCAGGGCTTTTTTTTTTGTAACGGGAACTCCTTTGCATATTAGGCCACACACCCCTGAGGTAGCCAATCCTCCAAGAGCTTACAGAACTCTTATTACAGGGTCTACTGTAAGCTCTTGGAGGATTGGCTACACCAGGGTTGTGTGGCCTAATATGCAAAGGAGTTCCTGCTATAAAAAAGCCCTGGTCATCTATGCTAAAGGCCATCTTGACTGAACCCTTCAGAGAAGTCCACAAGTTTTGTCTGAAGAAACAGTCGCTTCTCTTGGCCTGAATTCACTGTCCAGCAACTTCACTGGCTGTTCCTGAGTTCTGATATTCTTGGAGAGGGACTGAAAATATATTTCTGTCCACTTCTCCATTTCAGGCATAAACCTAACTGAAAGAGGAACCTAACTGAAGTTTATACAATTATGCCTGAAATGCATAATTGTTGTCTGAAATGCATAATTCTGCCTGAAATGCATAATTGTTGTCTGTGTGTCTAAAGAAAACCCATGGAAATTAGAATGTTTTTAATGGTCTACCAAAAGGGTGTCAGACTTCCCGACAGAGCAGTTCCTTAGTGGAAGAAGCTTCTTTGGGTGGTGGGTGGGCTCTCTTTCCTTGAAGGTGTTTAAGGAAGCCATTTCAGCAGCTGCAAGTGGAGGAGGGGTGAATCAAACCCGATTCTCCTGGATAAGAGTCCGTGCACTTGACCACTGCACCAAACTGGCTCTCAGGACCAAATTAAATGAATAGCTAAAAGACCTACTTTTCTTAAATATTTCTCCCTATGCTGAAAAACCGAGTGTTTTTCTTCCCCACTTTAAAAGGTAAAAAGGGAACTAAAAAAATTGTTCCTGTTCAGAAAGGAAGAGGGTGAAATGGAAATCTGAAAAGTAATTAAATCCTCAGCTATGCATGTGGTTCTTCCCCAATTCTATTGGACCGTGGAAGAAGAGGAAGAATTGCAGATTTATACTCCGCCCATCAGAGACTCAGAGCAGCTTACAATCTCCTTTATCTTCCTCCCGCACAACAGACACCCTGTGAGGTGGGTGGGGCTGGAGAGGGCTCTCACAGCAGCTGCCCTTTCAAGGACAACCTCTGCCAGAGCTATGGCTGACCCAAGGCCATTCCAGCAGGTGCAAGTGGAGGAGTGGGGAATCAAACCCCGTTCTCGCAGATAAGAGTCCACACACTTCACCACAGCCAAACTGGTTCTCAGAGAACTACACCAAACTGAACCCAAAGAACTAATGCAGTATCAGGGCTTTTTTTGAGCAGGAACACACAGGGACGCAGTTCCGGCTGGCTAGGCATCAGGAGGTGTGGACTAATATGCAAATGAGTTCCTGCTGGGCTTTTTCCACAAAAAGCCCTGTGTGAAACAAATGTGGTGTCAGGGGGTGTGGCCTAATATGCAAATGAGTTCCTGCTAGGCTTTTTCTACAAGAAAAGCCCTGTGCAGTATTATATAGTGAGTTCAGCCAGCTTGAGGTAAGCAAGAACATTTATCGAGCAAGAGAAGAACTGAACACAGACCACCCCACTCCTTATATCCATTTGGCCTGAGTTAACCCCGCCCCCTTACATATGAACATATGAAGCTGCCTTATACTGAATCAGACTCTCGGTCCATCAAAGTCAGTATTGTCTACTCAGACTGGCAGCGGCTCTCCAGGGTCTCAAGCTGAGGTTTTTCACACCTCTTTGCCCGGACCCTTTTTTGGAAATGCCGGGGATTGAACCTGGGACCTTCTGCTTACCAAGCAGATGCTCTACCACTGAGCCACCATCAGCGATCCACCCTATTGGCCTCTCCAGGCTCCTTCATTTGCATTTCCTGAGAGAAACGCCTGGTGTCCCGATTGGCTGGTTTCTAAAAACACAGCCAATCGGAATGGAGGCATCAGGGTTGTGAAGGGCAATGAACTATGCTTCAAGGTCCACTAACGGATGTAACAAAGCAGCAGACAAAACAACCAGTACACAACACGCAGCCCTTGAGGTTTCAGTTGCACAATGCCTTCTGCTTGCTCCCACATGACGGGCAGACACTGAAACAGAGCAGCACAAAAACGACAAGCCGTCTTGAAGAATGGAAGCTCTAAATGCCGTTATTGTAGGCATTTGGACACAATTGCTGCTGGGCGCCTTCCAAATCTTAGATTTCCGTAAACTCAGAGACAACTTTGCGAACCATTGCCTTCCAGGTGATTTGGAGCTGGTAATTCCGCAGGCACTCGTGGGAATTTGAACTGCTCAGCCATTCAAGAGCATTCCCGTAAACTTATATTCCCATTACTGCCACCTGTGGTGGACTTGCATTTGGCATTGTTCTTTGCTAGAGGAAATGGAAGAGGCCAATTGCTGCACTCGGACTCCAGCGTCCCTCTCTCATGCATGTTTCACTTAATTAAAACCCTATTTTATCCACGAGCACTGCACTGGCTCTATAATGTCTTGACGGTCACCTCTGGGTCATAGGGTGGCCTTCTTTCCCTTTCCTATTTCATGGCTTTGCTTTCTTCATTTGTTCTCGTTTGACCTAGGAAATTGCTGAACGTTGGGCTTTGGGCTGCCCGTAAATATCTTTGGTCATGCTGCACGCGGAGAGAGGCTATAACTGGATGGAAGCAGTCAGAGAATTAAAAGGAGGCATTCAACGGCTTCGGTGGCATTTATGGCTTCAGTGATGGCCCACGAACATGGAAGCCAACTTCCAGGCGGGGCCGGGGGATCTCCTGGAGTTACAGCTCATCTCCAGATCACAGAGATCAGCTCCCCAGAGGAAAATGGATACTTTAGAAGGTGGATTCTATGTCATTGTACCTTACTGAGGTCTCTGTCCTCCACCCCCCCAAATCTCCTGGAATTTTCAGTTCTGGAGTTGGAAACCCTTTTACCCCTACTGGTGGACAGAGGATCTGGCAACCCTATCCAGGAGGCAATGGTTTTCCTAGGTCAGTCTTATTTGTCGGTAACTGTTACCCTGTTCAGTTTAGTGTAGTGGTTAAGTGTGCAGACTCTTATCAGGGAGAACCGGGTTTGAGTCCCCACTCCTCCACTTGCAGCTGCTGGAATGGCCTTGGGTCAGCCATAGCTCTTGCAGTTGTCCTTGAAAGAGCAGCTTCTGCGAGAACTCTCTCAGCTCCACCCACCTCACAGGGTTTCTTGTTGTGGGGAAGGAAGGTAAAGGAGATTGTGAGCAGCTCTGAGATTTGGAGTGGAGGAAAGGAAAAGGTCCCCTGTGCAAGCACCAGTCATTTCCGACCCTGGGGTGACATTGCTTTCACAACGTTTTCACGGCAGTCTTTTTACAGGGTGGTTTGCCATGGCCTTCCCCGGTCATCCACATTTTCCCTCCAGCAAGCTGGGTAATCATTTTACCAACCTCGAAAGGATGGAAGGCTGAGTCAACCTCGAGCCGGCTACCTGAAAACCCAGCTTCCGCTGGGGATCGAACTCAGGTCGTGAGCAGAGCTTAGGACTTCAGTAGTACAGCTTTAACACTCTGTGCCATGGGGCTCTTTTGGAGTGGAGGGTGGGATATAAATCCAATATCATTATCATCACCACCACCACCACCACCACATTCTTCTCCTTCTCCTTCCTTCCTTCCTTCCTTCTTTCCTTCCTTCCTTCCTTCCTTCCTTCCTTCCTTCCTTCCTTCCTTCCTTCCTTCCTTCCTTCCTTCCTTCCTTCCTTCCTTCCTTCCTTCCTTCCTATCTATACCTGTATGTACAATACCCTTTATTTACTTGGGCTGCCAAAAAGCCAAGTGATTGGATTCTCGATCAAGTCAAGACTGAATTCTCCCTAGGAGTGAGAAACTCCTAAACTGAGGCTGTTATCAGTCATATCGTGCGATGAGAAGATTAAGAAGATATGGAAGATATTGGATTTATATCCCGCCCTCCACTCCGAAGTCTCAGAGCGGCTCACAATCTCCTTTACTTTTCTCCCCCACAAGAGACACCCTGTGAGGTAGATGAAGATATTGGATTTATATCCCGCCCTCCACTCCAAAGAGTATCAGAGCGGCTCACAATCTCCTTTCCCTTCCTCCCCCACAACAGCCACCCTGTGAGGTAGAAGAAGATATTGGATTTATTTTCCGCCCTCCACTCCGAAGAGTCTCAGAGCGGCTCACAATCTCCTTTACCTTCCTCCCCCACAAACAGACACCCTGTGAGGTGGGTGGGGCTAAGAGAGCTCTTACAGCAGCTACCCTTTCACAAGGACAACCTCTGCCAGGGCTGTGGCTAACCCAAGGCCATTCCAGCAGCTGCAAGTGGAGGAGTGGGGAATCAAACCCGGTTCTCCCAGATAAGAGTCCACGCACTTAATCACTACACCAAACTGGCTCTCAGTTTGGTGTAGACTCACTGGAAAAGACAATAATGTTAGGAAAAGGCAGTGCAAGAAAAGTAAGACCGATATGAGATGGAATGGCTCAATTAAGGAAATATAGTCCCAGTTTGCAAGACCTGACCTTTCAATGATAGGTCTTTGGAGGCCATTAATTGATAGGGTCACCATAAATTGGAGGCAACTTAATGGCATGTAACACACACAGCCATGGACTTAATTTCATATATGGAAATCCTATGAAGACTTAGGCATTTGCACTGAATTTGTGCACACTGGGCGCTTGAAATGTAGAGGGCAAGGGGATATCCCAAAAGAAGTTAAACTTCAAAGCACCCGCACTCGGGCCTTTTCTGGTGCAGCCCCACAACTCTGGAACCAGCTCCCAGAGGAGGTGCGGGCCCTGCGGAACTTAGACCAGTTCCGCAGGGCCTGCAAGACCGCCCTCTTTAAACAGGCGTTCACCAATGACTAAATTAATGTATACCGCCAGATTAATAACGTTTACCGCCAGTATCAGATCTAGGAATGTTTTAATCATTGATTGGTTTTAATGTGAATTCAATATGAATTTATTGTTTTATTATTGTGTTGTTCACCTTAAATGTTGTTAGCCGCCCTGAGCCTGCTTCGGCGGGGGAGGGCGGGATACAAACAAAATTTTACATTACATTTACATTACATTACATATCCGCTATACCATGGCTCAGTGGTAGAGCACTTGCTTTGCATGCAGAAAGCCCCCCGTTAAAAGGACGAGATGGCAGACGACGTGAAAGACCTCTGGCCAAAACTCTGGAGTAGACAATCTGAGTAAACAATCCTGACTTTGATGAACCAAGGTTCTGATTCGGTATAAGGCAGCTTCACATGTTCGTATGATACCCATTCACAAGTTCATTCATACATGCATAAATATGTGAACAGGCCTTAAGGGTTGCATTCCCTTCCAAGTCTAGATTGACAAAGGGGAGGTGATAGAGCAGGGGTGTCAAACATGCAGTTCAGGGGCCGAATCAGGCCCTTGGAGGGTTCCTATCAGGCCCCCCAAGCAACTGCTTCCTTCTCTCTCTCTCTCTCTCTTGCTTCCTTCTGCATTACAGCTTGCTTTGCAAGGCTTGCTCAATCGCACAGGAGCTACAGAGCAACGTCTCTATTTTCTCCATTGACCGAGGCTCCTCCCTTGGGGAGGAAGAAGATATTGGATTTATATCCCGCCCTCCACTCGGAAGAGTCTCAGAGCGGCTCACAATCTCCTTTACCTTCCTCCCCCACAACAGACACCCTGTGAGGTGGGTGGGGCTGGAGAGGGCTCTCACAGCAGCTGCCCTTTCAAGGACAACCTCTGCCAGAGCTATGGCTGACCCAAGGTCATTCCAGCAGGTGCGAGTGGAGGAGTGGGGAATCAAACCCGGTTCTCCCAGATAAGAGTCCACACACTTAACCACTACACCAAACTGGCTCTCCAGCTCTGAAGGGGGGAGGAATAGTTTGCCAGACTCTCTCAGTTGCACAGCAGAGCTACTGAGCCAAGCCTCTCTTCCTTCTATTGGCTGAGGCTCCCCCCAAGTCCCCTGGGGAAGGAAGGAAAGAGCCAGAGCTTCCTTGGCCCAGTTCCCTGGTTCCTATGGAAGAAATACAAAGAAAGCATCTTTAAGACCAATGCGTGTTAACATTTTAAGCATGCTTTAATTCTTTTATAACATATATATGGGCTTAAGTGTGCTTAAGTGTGTGCTTAAGTGTGCTTAAGTGTGCTTAAGTGTGCTTAAGAGCACACGAAAGCTTACATTCTAAATAAAAATGGGTTGGTCTTAAAGGTGCCACTTGACTCCTGCTTTGTACAATTCTACCAGTTCATCGGCATGGTTCTTCCAAAGGTTGCCTTCTCCCGCCTCCTGTTCATGGCCTGCATACACGCAGAGAGAGACACAGACAACCCTGGAATCCAGCCGGTCCTTCTCTCTCCCTCTCTCTCCATGCCATCCCTTGACTGTCTTGCTCCCAGGATCGTGGCGACCATCCCCACAGCCTTCTACCTGCTCCCGCTTCTCATTCAGCTGAGCACCCAGCTCAGCAACAAATATATATATTTGTGTTTGTCTGTGTTCTTTATAAAATTTAGATCTCTGCTATCAAACCTTAAACAAGTACACACATGACCCAACGTGGCTTGGCCCAACCCTACATAGCGTGGCCCTACAAGGTCTCATTTATGTCAGATACGGCCCTTATAACAAGAGAGTTCAACACCCCTGTGATAGGGCTTAGTAGAGGCATGATGCCATACAGTCTGCCTTCCAAAGATTCAGCTTCTACAGGAACATATCTCTTTAGTATGGAGACCCTACCTGGAGGGTGGAAATCCTGTGTCAAGGCCAGGATTGTCAAGGTCATGGGTGGTCATGGATGGTCCTATGTCAAGGTCATGGGTGGTCATGGTTGGTCCTGTGTCAAGGTCATGGATGGTCATGGGTGGTCCTGTGTCAAGGTCATGGGTGGTCATGGGTGGTCCTGTGTCAAGGTCATGGATGGTCATGGGTGGTCCTGTGTCAAGGTCATGGATGGTCATGGGTGGTCCTGTGTCAAGGTCATGGATGGTCATGGGTGGTCCTGTGTCAAGGTCGTGGGTGGTCGAATTTGATGAAGAAGCTCCAGTTTGAAGGGCAGTGACCTTTATGTCAGTTGCATGTGATGGAAGCGGAAGAAAATGGAGGAATTAGAAGATGGCATTTGAAGCGTAGCATGCAGAAGATACCCTGACTTGGATAGCCCTGGTTAGCCCAGTCTTATGTAAGAACAAAAGAGAAGAAGAAGATATTGGATTTATATTCCGCCCTCCACTCTGAATCTCAGAGTCTCACAGCGGCTCACAATCTCCTTTATCTTCCTCTCCCACAACAGACACCCTGTGAGGTGGGTGGGGCTGAAAGGACTCTCACGGCAGCTGCCCTTTTAAGGACAACCTCTGCCAAAGCTATGGCTGACCCAAGGCCATTCCAGCAGGTGCAAGTGGAGGAGTGGGGAATCAAACCCGGTTCTCCCAGTTAAGAGTCCGCACACTTAACCACTACGCCAAACTGGCTACACCAAACGTGGCACCAAGAGAAGCCATGTTGGATCAGGCCAATGGCCCATCCAGTCCAACACTCTGCGTCACACAGTAGCCGGAAGAAGTCTTGTCAGATTTTGGAAGCTAAGCAGGGTCAGCCCTAGTTAGTATTTGGGGGAGGGGGGAAAGAAGGAGTAGTAGGAAGAGATTGGATTTATACATAAGAACATAAGAGAAGCCATGTTGGATCAGGCCAACGGCCCATACCCTGCCCTTTACTCCCCAAAGGAGCTTCCGAGTGGCTTACAATCTCCTTTCCCTTCGCCTCCCCACAACAGATGCCCTGTGAGGTAGGTGGGGCTGAGAGAACTCTTGAAGAACTTGTCTTGAGCAGAACTGCTGTGACAGAGTTATGACTGACACAAGCCCACTCCAGCAGTTGCATGCAGGTGAGCGGGGAATCACACCTGGTTCTCCCAGATAGGAGTCCATGCACTTAACGACCTACACCAAACCGAGACATTTCAGGGGCACAATAACTCACAACACAGTGTTAGTGATACGGGACCAGCTCCCAGTCTAGATCGGGAGTCTTCCAAGCTCAGTTCAAAGAGCTGGGGAAGCTGCAGATCGACTCGAAGAGCCTGTGATCGATACATGCAATAAATTGCTTCTTTCCCCATCCTGCATTATGACTCATTACGACACGCAACATCTCCAGTCTGTTGTTCTGCAATCACTCAGCGAGGTTCTCGGCTGGTGGACCAATGCCGGCAAAAGTCAATCCAATCCAGCCCACGATGCGCAACTCAACTTCATAAGAGTTTTTTAAAGAGCCTTATGACAAAATTAATTTTGCAGTGCGTGCAAAACCAAACAAGTAATAAATCAAAACAGATTTAATCCCTTTCTTTCTGCTGTACGATTTGGTGAGTATATTTTGAAAGCTTTGTTCGGTCCCAGAGAGGCACCTCCCATACGCCCCGGCCCTGCTGAAATATTTAAGCCCCATTATAAATGCAGACACTGTGCAAGTCGATCAGCTCCAAAAAAGGCAAACAGGAGATCATCATCAATTTGTGACTTGCCAATTTTGGGCTGTATCAACAGAAATAGAGTGTCCAGATCACGTGATGTGATAGTATCACTTTACTCTGCTCTGGTAAGACCTCACCTAGAGTATTGTGTTCAGTTTTGGGCACCACATTTTAAGAAGGACATAGACAAGCTGGAACGGATCCAGAGGAGGGCGACGAAGATGGTGAGGGGTCTGGAGACCAAGTCCTATCAAGAAAGGTTGAAGGAGCTGGGCATGTTTAGCCTGGAGAGGGGTGGCTGAGAGGTGATAGGATCACCATCTTCAAGTCCTTGAAGGGCTGTCCTATAGAGGATGCTGTGGAATTCTTTTCTGTGGCCCCAGAAGGTAGGGCCAGAACCAATGGGTTGAAATTAAATCAAAAGAGTTTCTGGCTCAACATTAGGAAGAACTTCCTGACTGTTGGAGCGATTCCTCAGTGGGACAGGCGTCCTCGGGAGGTGGTGGGCTCTCCTTCCTTGGAGGTTTTTCAACAGAGGCTAGATGGCCATCTGACAGCAATGAAGATCCTGTGAATTTGGGGTATGTATTTGTGGGTTTCCTGCATTGTTCAGGGGGTTGGATTAGGTGACCCCGGAGGTCCCTTCCAACTCTATGATTCTATGATTCTTCAGGATCTGTCTCCGGGAGTGTGAACTGAGCTCCGTCAGTCTCTTCAAGAAGACAGGACTACGGAGGAGGAGGAGATTGGCTTTATACCTCTCCCCTCACTACTAATACGGAATGCTGGCCTGGATGAAGCACAAGCCAGAATTAAGATTGCCGGGAAAAACATCAAGAACCTCAGATATGCAGATGACACCACTCCAATGGCATAAAGTGAGGAGGATCTAAAGAACCTCTTGAAGGCTGAAAGAGGAGAGCACAAAAGTGGGCTTGAAACTCAACATCAAAAAAACCCCAAGATCATGGCACCTGGCCCCATCACACCTTGGCAAATAGAAGGGGAAGACTTAAAGTAGTGACAGATTTCACATTTCTGGGATCCAAGATCACTGCAGACGGTGACTGTAGCCATGGAATTGAAAGGTATACGCTCCTGGGGAGGACAGCTATGGTGAACCTGGACAGTATAATAAAAAGTAGAGACATCACCTTGCCAACAACAGTCTGTAGAGTCAAAGCGATGGTATTCCCAGTAGTAATATATGGCTGTGAGAGTTGGACCATAAGGAAAGCCGAGCACAAAAGAATAGATGCTTTTGAGCTGCGGTGCTGGAGAAAGCTCTTGAGAGTCCCTTGGACTGCAAGAAGATCCAGTCAGTCAGTCCTAAGGGAAATCAACCCTGACTGTTCCCTGGAAGGTCAGATGCTGAAGCTGAAGCTCCAATACTTTGGCCACCCAATGAGAAGGGAGCACTCCCTGGAGAAGACCCTGATTCTGGGAAAGACAGAAGGCAAAAGAAGAAGGGGGCGGCAAAAGAGGAGACGGCTGGATGTGAAGAACCCAAATTTGAGCAGCCTTCAGAGGATGGTGGAAGATAGGACGGCCTGGCGTGACTTGGTCCATGGGGTCGCAAAGAGTCGGTCTCGACTGTGCTACTGAACTACAATTAAACATTGCTAGCCAGTATATCACAGTATTTGTTTCTTTCATTGCCCTCCTGGAGCCTGGCAACCCTAGGAATTGCTAGAAACTCTATGGTAAGAACTTTTGGGTACAACCCAGAAATGACAACGGGCAGCTCTAGGAACCTCCAGACACTCTATGGTTTTACCATAAAGTGTCTGGAGGTTCCTAGAGCTACTGATCGTCACTTCCTCAATGGCATCATCACATTCCTGAAGCTGGTGAGTTGTTTTTTTTTTAATTAATGTACCCCCTGCTGCCTCTCCAACAGAAATTTGAAATGGGATGCCCCCCCCCACTCCATTCACATGCGTGGTAGCGCTCTGCAAGGCTAAAAGACATATTTCCCCTTTTGTGCTATTGTGTCAGGAAAAAAATATGACCTTACCAATAGTTCAACCTGTTTTAGGTGGTTCTGGCGTCACCTACAAGCCCTTTCTGTACAATCAAAGCATTCGTTTATTTCTACCCACACCGCCTTCATCCCATAATACCGTCTGCCGAAATTCTGCTTCTCTTTACCTTTGTTAACTTTTTGTAAGGATGTGGGGTGGGGGGGAAGGGTTAATTAATATTTCACAAGGTTCCCTTGTAAAATAAAGGTTAAATCAGGAAAAAAATAACAATATAAATAAATGATGATTTTTGATCTTGTTCGAGCGAAGCTAGCCCCATGTAAATTTAAAGTGGGCGTTGTAGCAATGTTTGGAAAAGCATTTGACAATCCGCTGGGTTTGGACTGCCTACGTTTGTTTGCTCCACGGAAGAGAAAAACCTGAATTCTTGCCGAGGAAGGAAAAAGGGATGCTGAATTCACAAGAAATGAAAGGAGTGGCTGGGTGGTTTTGTTTTATTTTCTTGAAGAAAAAATGGAATTGTGTTATTGTCTGTGTTGCCAGTGATAGATGATCTGATCTATCAAAAAAGAGAGAGGAGGTGGAGGAGAATGGTTTTATAACCCATCCTTCACTCAGGGTGGCTTACAGTCTCCTCCTTGAGAGCCAATTTGGTGTAGTGGTTAAGTGCACGGACTCTTATCTGGGAGAGCTGGGTTTGATTCCCCACTTGCAGCGGCTGAGATGGCCTTGGGTCAGCCATAGATTTCACAGGAGTTGTCTTTGAAAGGGCAGCTGCTGTAAAAGCTCTCTAAGCCCCACCTACCTCACAGGATGTCTGTTGTAGGGAAGTAGAGGAGACTGTGATAGCTCTGAGACTCTGACATTCAGAGTATATGGCGGGATAGAAATCCAGTATCTTCTTCTTCTCTTCATCTCCTCACAATAGACACCCTGTGAGGAAGGTGGGGCTGAGAGAACTCTCTGAAAAGTGCTTTTGAGAGAACAGTTCTGTGAGGCGAAGAGATTGAATTTATATTCCATCCTTCACTTAGAGTCTTGGAATGACTGTCAATCTCTTCTCCTTCCTCTCCCCACAACAGAAACCCTGTGAGTTAGGGAAGGCTGAGAGAGCTCTCAGAGAACTGGATCCAAGGTCATTCCAACCAGTTGTATGTGAAGGAGTGGGGAATCAAACATGCTTCTCCTATATGCTTCTCCTACGCTCCTAACCACTACACCAAACCGGCTCTCATCTCTTTAACAGAATTCTTTAAAAAAAACCACACACACAAATTGAGGGATGTCAACTCCCAAGTTTTTAGGGGAGGGACAGTGGCTCAGTGGTAGAGCATCTGCTTGGTAAGCAGAAGGTCCCAGGTTCAGTCCTTTGAATCTCCAACTAAGAAGGGTCCAGGCAAGTAGGCGTGAAAAACCTCAGCTTGAGACCCTGGAGAGCCATTAATGGGGCTGTGTCTCAGTGGTAAAGCATCTGCTTGGTAAGCAGAAGGTCCCAGGTTCAATCCCCTGACTCTCCAACAAAAAAGGGTCCAGGCAAGTAGCCATGAAAAACTTCAGCTTGAGACCCTGGAGAGCCGCTGCCAGTCTGAGTAGACAATATCGACTTTGATGGACCCAGGGTCTGATTCAGTAGAAGGCAGCCTCAGATGTTCTTCACATGTTCTTCTAAGTTTATTTATTTCATTTATATTCTGCCTCTCCCCACCCCTCCCATCATGGAAGCCTCAGTGTGGCTTATACTGTTCTCCTCAACTCTGTTGTATCCTCACAACAAACTTGTAAAGTAGGTTAGGCTGTGAGTTGAAGACTGACCCAATGGCAGCCAGCAAGCATTCAGGGCAGAGTGGGGATTTGAACCTGGGTCTCTCAGTTTCTAGTCTGACACTCCACTCACTAGCTTTGAGCTGAGCGGAGAAACTCTGGAGAGTTGGAAAGAGTTGAGCCTGGGGAGGGACGGATGTCCCAGGCGCAAGCCAAAAATCTCCAGGAATTTACCAGTCCGGTTCTGATGTCAGTGTTGTGCCATTTCATGTAGCATACATTATAACATCGTTCCAGTTTGCCAATACAAAAAAAGAGAGAATACTTTAGAATATAGTGGAAGATTGGTTTAGTATATGTTTGGTTTTTTTTTTCCAGTTCTCCAGATTACAGTCTGCCACTCTTAAACACTACTCCACATTGTAAGTTGTTTTGGGTTCACATTAGGGAGAAATATGGGGCATCAATGCAGTAAATAAATAATAAATACAGCTGAAGATAAAGGGTACATAAAGGGTAGGTTGGCTGGTGGGCGGGAAGGAGAGAAGGAAGCGGAAGAGGATTGGCCTCGGGCCATTATTTTTGAGAATTCCTGGAGAACAGGAGAGGTGCCGGAAGATTGGAGGCAGGCAAATGCTGTCCCCATCTACAAAAAGGGGAAAAAGGAGGATCCATGTAGCTACCAACCCATCAGCCTGACTTCTATACCTGGAAAAGTTTTAGAACAAATCATCAGTTAGTCCTGGAACATTTAGAAAGGATGGCTGTGACTACTAAGAGCCAGCATGGTTTTCTCAAGAACAAGTCATGTCAGACTAATCTGATCTCTTTTTTTTGAAATAGTTACTACCTCGCTGGATCAGGGAAGTGCTGTAGCATAGTTTATCTTGATTTCCGTAAGGCTTTTGATAAGGTTCCACATACTATCCTTGTTGACAAGTTGGTAAAATGTGGTTTGGATCCTGTTACCGTTAGGTGGATCTATAACTGGTTGACAGATCACACCCAAAGAGTGCTTGTGAATGGTTCCTCATCTTTTTGGAGAGGAGTGACAAGTGGAGCGCCTCAAGGATCTGTCCTGGGACCTGTTTTGTTCAACATCTTTATCAATGATTTGAATGAAGGAATAGAGGGAGGAAATGCTTATTAAATTTGCAGATGATACTAAACTGAGAGTGCTTACAAATTCAATAGAAGACAGAAATAAGATATAGGATGATCTTGACAGGCTGGAAAACTGGGCTGTAACTAATAAAATGAATTTTAACAGGGAGAAATGTCGGCAATCTGACAGCAATGCGGATCCTGTGAACTTAGGGGGAGGTCTTTGTGAGTTTCCTGCATGGTGCAGGGGGTTGGACTAGATGACCCTGGAGGTCCCTTCCAACTTTGTTATTCTATGATTCTATAGTTTTTTCCTTGAGTGAGTGGATATGGGAGCTGCCCAGTGGAAGAAGAAGAAGAAGAAGGAGAAGAAGAAGAAATTGGATTTATATCCACCCTCCACTCCGAGTCTCAGAGTGGCTCACAATCTCCTTTATCTTCCTCTCCCACAACAGACACCCTGTGAGGTGGGTGGGTCTGAGAGGACTCTCTCAGCAGCTGCCCTTTTAAGGACAACCTCTGCCAGAGCTATGGTTGACCCAAGTCCGTTCCAGCAGGTGCAAGTGGAAGAGTGGGGAATCAAACCTGGTTCTCCCAGGTAAGAGTTTGCACACTTAACCACTACACCAAACTGGCTCTCCACTATACTAAACTGGAGAGAAACAGGACATAGAGAAGGGAAGAAGATAAACAATGTGAAAATGAAGTGACTCCCAAAAGTCTTTGCGGGTTCTCCACGTGTGCGTGTGTGTATAATACTCAAGACTCTTCAATATCTTTATATATTCATGTGGTCAGGGAGTGGAGCTGGAAGACAAAATAATAGAAGTGGAAGACCCATCGACAGCTGAGAAATTTCAAAGAGAAACCACTAGAAGTCTTTTGCTTTTTTGACAGCCTTGCCCAGAGAAGACTTTCAGTTAGTTTGTTGGGTTTTTTAAGTCATGTCAGGTCCAGGTAGCTTGAAATGTCTCCGTCTACCATTTTCTTCTTTAACTTTAAGCATGGAATGTGTGTGTGTGTGTACATGCACACACACACATACACACGGAGATCTCTCTTGAGAAAACATTTCAACCTCACGGCAAATTGAAGAAAGCAAGTCAGGATGTTGTCTTTTTTTTTTTTTTTTAAATCTCCCCCAACCCCTTTACAACTGGTTTTGGATGCTGCCCAATTTTCAAAACCCATGCATGCTTTTCATTTTTTTTTTCTAATTTTGGGAACTTCTTGACATGGTTCCCCTATGAAATTGTGCGTTGTTTCATGTTGTGGTTCGTTTGTTTTGTTTCCAGCCGTTCGCGAGTTTTCTGTTTCGTGCCTCCCGTCGCTGACACGAGAACGAAGCGTTCGGCGTCCCTCGAAATTTGTGTCAATATTAACCGAGGATGGCATTTCAAAGGCGACTTCTGCGGCTTCCTTTTTTGATAATAACCTGGGGATTTCTTCCTTTCCATTTTTTTTTTCTTCTTCTTCTTCTTCTTTTTTTAAAGAAGTGTTTTATAGAACTCTTCAAAGAGCTGTAAGCCTAGGCTTTGGATGTACAGGCAAAAGGTTAAAATCAGAACTCCTTCTAGACCTTGGAAGGAAGTCTAAGGAGACGGCAAAGCCCAGGGGATCTCTATGTTTGATGGGATTTCACCTTCAAGATTTGACTTCCAGGTTCACTGGGGAGAACCTCTCAACCAACGCTGGCCCTCCCTGAGCGTTTTATCCTAGCTCATTTCTTCGGGTCTTTGTGTATGCCCGCATTTGTGTAAATGTCTTGGGGGTTTTTTTCCCCTCCAAACTGCATTTGCATCTGTTCAAAAGAACGTAGCTCGCTTCGGATAACGGAGCCCGGAATAGGGGAGCCAATGTTGACATTTGACAACTGAAAACGCCACTCTTCCCCTTCCTTGTCCCCCCCTTGGACTGCTTTGCTAAAGAGAAATCTCAACGGCTATAGAGTAGGGGGTGGGTTGCTTTTAAACCACTGCAGGTATGGGGGGAGGGGAAGGCTGGTGGTGTTGCTAATGGCACTGTGCAAAGCTTCTCCCCCCACTCTTCGCCTGCATTCCAAAGATGAACATCAGTGGAGGATGAAACGGTGTCTTGAGAGAGCTTAGAGGTTTTGATGTGACACGCAGAAGTGGAAGAGAGGGGGGGGGGAGGCATCCTGAGACAGATGAGAGAGGGTCTACGGAGACCGAAATGGGAGCAGGGAGAGTTGAATCCATTAAAGGAGACGCAAAGTGGGACACATCCCCAAAGACGGGGAGAGTCCTCGCAGGCAAATGCTTTGAAATTGGTGAAGTTTTTTTTTTTTTTTAAAAGAAGAAAAGTTTGAGCCTTAAAGGAAATGTTTATTTAAAAAAGAGAGAGAGAGAAGAAAACAGAAAGGGAGCGGCCCTGCATAAAAAGAGAGTTCAGAGACCCCAGAGGTTGAGGAGGTGGAGTTATAGACATTAAAACAAATAGGTAATATTTTAGGAAGAGGTGGCTAAAGGACATCAGCCAATCCAGATAGCAGCTGGCTCAAAGCCGATGTCTTGGAATTGCAGATTGCAGTTGCAATTTCCAAACTGGGGCATGCTACAAAAAATGATGACGACTGTAGATTTATATCCCGCCCTTCTCTGAATCAAAGAATCAGAGCAGCTTACAATCTCCTATATCTTCTCCCCCCCACAACAGACACCCTGTGAGGTGGGTGAGGCTGCGAGGGCTCTCCCAGCAGCTGCGCTTTCAAGGACAACTCCTGTGAGAGCTATGGCTGACCCAAGGCCATTCCAGCAGGTGCAAGTGGAGGAGTGGGGAATCAAACCCAGTGTCATGAGCCCTGGCGAGGAGGAACTGGAAGGGTTAACAGACCTGGAAGAGTTGCCAGCCAGTTCCTCAGCTGAACAAACAGCAGCTGGCCCATCAATCACTCTCTAGGCACCAGTGTCAGCTGTTGACCATCAATCTCCTCCAAGCTCTCCTCCTCCCATCTCAAGAGTTCGAAGCAGGCTCCGGAAAGAACTTTCAGAGCGAAGACATGAGGCATGCCGATGCTTCAGATCTCTCAGCCCTGGGTTCTAGCAGAGTCACTGCCACCCAAGGAGCAGGCTGATTGAGACTCCCATATAGCTCTCACCCAGGACCTGGTAACCTTGTGGAAGCAACAAGCTTATTCTCTAGCTTGCATCCTGATTCCTGATCCTGACCTGCTTGATTTCCTTGGCACCCTGACCTTTTGGCATTTGGACATTCACTTCTGATTCTGGTTTGTGATTCTGCTTTGGTGACTTGGCTTCTGCTTGACTTCCTGGACTTTGACCTTGGACTGGCTTTGGCCTCCAGCCTGCCTGCACCCTGAGAACGTGACACCTGGTTCTCCAAGATAAGAGTCCCCACATTTAACCACTACACCAAAAGAGAATTCAATCACTAAATGTAAAGACCAACCTATAAAGGTTGCTTCCTGTTGAACTCTGTATGAGTTGCTGTTCTGTTCTTAGTGCCATCCGTCCAGGTAAAAGTTTTCCGCTTCAGCTCTGCAATAGGGAGAATTGATTCATTCAAATACTCTTAGTGCATCAATCTTGCCAACAGAGTTTCCCATCTCTGTATGAGTCCCTGTTTCAGGTTTGTCCCCTTCCAGAATTCCACAGCATCTCTGTTTTGGGTGGGATCGGGTCATTCCATCACTAACTGACAATGAGGAGCAACGGAATTAATTTCCTAGAAAATTTGTGGCAGGGCTGGAAGCCATATTGTTTGGGTCATAACATCAATAGCCAGTTTGGTGTCGCGGTTAAGTGCCAGTGGTTACGAGCCAGTTTGGTGCAGTGGTTAAGTCTGCAGATTCTTATCTGGGAGAACCGGGTTCGATTCCCCACTCCTCCACTTGCAGCTGCTGGAATGGCTTTGGGTCAGCCATAGCTCTCGCAAGAGTTGTCCTTGAAAGAGCAGCTTCTGGGAGAGCTCTCTCAGCCTTACCCACTTCATAGGGTGTCTGTTGTGGGGGAAGAAGATAAAGAAGATTGTAAACTGCTCTGAGACTCTATTCAGAGAGAAGGGCGGGGTATAAATCTGTGGTCTTCTTCTATTACGATCTGCCGTGTTTTGTTTTGTTTTTTGCTCCTTTTTTTCCCTGTCTCCCAGCACACAAATCAGAACTGTGAATGTACATATGTACGTATGAGGGGGGCTGGGTCCCAGTTCTGTATTGTCCCTAATAACAAACTAACTAACAAGCAAGGCCCCCCCCCCAAAGCAGGAACGCACAGGAACGCAGTTCTGGCTGGCATGATGTCAGGGGGTGTGGCCTGATATGCAGATGAGTTCCTGCTGGGCTTTATCTATTAAAAACTCCCTGTGTAAAACAATGGTGATGCTCGGGAGTGTGGCCTAATAACCAAATGAGTTCCTGCTAGGCTTTTTCTACAAAAAAAAAGCCCTGGTAACAAGCATTAAGGTAATATTGGATTGAAGAAGAAGAAGATATTGGATTTATATCCCGCCCTCCACTCCGAAGAGTCTCAGAGCGGCTCACAATCTCCTTTCCCTTCCTCCCCCACAACAGACACCCTGTGAGATAGATGAAGATATTGGATTTGTATCCCGCCCTCCACTCCGAAAAGTCTCAGAGTGGCTCACAATCTCCTTTCCCTTCCTCCCCCACAACAGACACCCTGTGAGGTAGATGAAGATACTGGATTTGTATCCCGCCCTCCACTCCGAAGAGTCTCAGAGCGGCTCACAATCTCTTTTACCTTCCTCCCCCCTCCACAACAGACACCCTGTGAGGTAGATGAAGATATTGGATTTATACCCCACCCTTCTCTCTGAATCAGGAGAAGAAGAAAATATTGGATTTATATCCCGCCCTCCACTCCGAAGAGTCTCAGAGCAGCTCACAATCTCCTTTCCCTCCTCCCCCACAACAGACACCCTGTGAGGTGGGTGGGGCTGGAGAGGACTCTCACAGCAGCTGCCCTTTCAAGGACAACCTCTGCCAGGGCTATGGCTGACCCAAGGCCATGCCAGCAGGTGCAAGTGGAGGAGTGGGGAATCAAACCCGGTTCTCCCAGATAAGAGTCTGCACACTTAACCACTACACCAAACTGGCTCTCCTTATGGTAACCAGTTTTTTTTTTAACAGGAATGCTCAGGAACACAGTTCCAGCAGGCTTGGTGTCAGGAGGTGTGACCTAATATGCAAATGAGCTCCTGCTGGGCTTTTTCTACCCCCCCCCCCAAAAAAGCTCTGTGTGAAACAATAGTGATATCAGGGGGTATGGCCTAATATCCAAATACGTTCATACTGGGCTTTTTCAAGCCCCCAAACCCTGATGATAATAGATATGAACATTAAATTTAAGCTCTCCATTCTAGATTTGCTCCTTCTTAAAGAATGAATCCTTAGAGGGTATATTTCTTTACACCGAGAGTAATCAAAATGTGGAATTCGCTGCTGGATGGCTACAGGCATAGATTGCTTTAAAAGTGGATTGGCGAAATTCGTGGAGGAGAGTTCTATCAATGGCTACTTGACTTGGTGATGGAAGGGAAAGGAAAAAGGAAAGGTCCCCTGTGCAAACACCAGTCGTTTCCGACTCTGGAGCTTTCGTGTTTATGTCAGACGTGTAACTTGCTTATAGTATAGTAACCCACTTAGTGTGATAGCTTGACATGACTAACGCCATATTGTACTCTATTGTTACCTCTGCTTTTACTAACCATGAGAACCGCAACATGTATCCTTCCCCAGAGCAATCTGTAACCGCAAGGAGAAGAATTTCACACCCGGCCTAGAAACCATCTAGGGTCTTTGAAGTTAGTATATTCAAGGTGACTAGTGAATCGTTTCCTGGGAAGGAGATAAGGGGTATGGGAAGCGCCGACTGTCTCTGGGAGTGTGAAAATGCTGTATTGTTTCCTTTCTCTGAAATGTACAAAAAGGCTAGATTCAGCCTTGGAAGTTATCAAACTCAACCTGCCTTTTTCCAGACAGTTTGTTCTCAAATAAATGGATTAATTTTGCAACAATATGATCTGTCTCTGTTTGAAGTTCCACGTCTTTTTATTTATTTTTTATTTATTTTTATTTATTTATCTGAGATTTATATCCCGCCCTTCCCACTAGGTGGCTCAGGGCGGCTTACAACATGTAAAACTAACATAAAATATAAAATTAAGCATTACAATTAACATTACATATATAATTTTTAATTATAATTAAAAATCTAAACATTTGTTATATACATAAAACATTAAAATCATTCAGCGGTTTTAAGTTACGCTCAGTTCAAATTCGACGTTTGACAGTTTACGGGGTGGTTTGCCATTGCCTTCCCCAGTCATCTACACTCCCCCCCCCCCAGCAAGCTGGGGACTCCTTTTACCAATCTTTTTTTTTTTTTTTTAGATCTTTAAAATGCTTTATTGAATTGAGAAACATGGTACAAATACATCAACAAATCAGTAAGTGTGCACCAAGTACCAATACAGAACAGGGAAGTAGGTGCGTACACCATAGGCCATCTTAGAGCAAAATTACAACAACAATTGACATGACATCAGTATAGCATGGTATGAGTTACTAGGAATATTGTTATCAGCTAACACTTTGTCTATAAAGGGACGCCATTTTTCTATAAAACTCAGGGAAGCAATTTGTTGAGAACGATGGGGGTCTAAATCATAAGTAAGCTTATCCAAAACAAAATAATCCCACAATTTCAACCACCAAGTCCGTCGTGAGGGCGGAGATTGCTGCTTCCAGACTAGGGCTATTGCAAATTTAGCAGCCACAAACATATGTGAGATCAATTCCTCTACAGGTTCGGAAGTGTTTGAGGTGCCTATAAGATTCAAAAGAGCGTATTCGGGCGTAAATGGTGGAGAGTGTGAAGTGAGAGCTAGCTCCTTTTACCAATCTCAGAAGGATGGAAGGCTGAGTCAACCTGGAGCTGGCTACCTGAAAACCCAGCTTCCGCCGGGGATTGAACTCAGGTCGTGAGCAGAGCTTAGGACTGCGGTACCTTCACACTAATCCTCTGAGTCCCAGAGCCAGGAGGCAATCTCAGGGAAGGCCTGTTGACCATCCAGAGGAACTGATTGGCCACTGTGTTAGACGGGATCTGTAGACCAGATGGACAACTGGCCTGATGCAGAAGGGCTCCCCTTACGTTCTAAAGAATGTGGTTTACTGTCTTAAGCTGCAAGCATGAGGTCAGAGGGCAGCAGGGAAAGTACCCTTCTGCCTGGCCTGCTGCTCCCATTAAGCCTCAGCACAATAGGTTTTCCATCCATGATGTAGGAACCAATGCAATAGTCGATTGAAACGCTGCTTTCCCAGACTGCGATTATATAATCTAGTCTGTTTCTCTAACCCATTTCAGCTTCCACCCACTCCAGTTCCTTTACTAACCATTAAATACTTCGTAAACAATTATTCTGGCATTTTATGTCATTACATTCAAATAACAAATCCACATTAGCGCCGACTGCTGTCTACATTTTTGTATTACTGAATTAATATTACTGAAATAATAATACTGAATTGTATTACTGAATTACTTTGTTTTAATGTTTTAACTGTTTAACTATTTAACTGTTTTACATTTGAAATTGTTTAATTTTAAGTTTGATTAATTGTTGGAAGCCACCCTGAGCCATTCGTGGGAAGGGCGGGATAGAAATCCCAAATAAAATAAATAAATAAATAAAATATTGTAGATGTTTTGTCTTATTTAAAAAGAGAGAGATCTCTAAACCTCACATTTCATCACATTTGATCTTGGTCCGGCAATGGGTTTTGAAAAATGTATCTCTGCAATAGATGCTTTACAGCTTAACAGTTTCTTTTTAAAAACTCTCATAAAAACAAAACAAAAAAACCCCAAAACAAAATACAACCTCTTATCCCCTCATGGATTTAATGCAGGGCACTGAAGCAATAAATAAAACAAAGAAATAAATCGTTATAATGGTCATGTTTGGCATGTCCTATCTCCCCCTACACCACTCCCCCCCCCACCCCCCGGCTAGCTACATTTAATGCTCATTCTTTTGCAGTGAAACTGTTACTTTTGTGATGCAGTTAGAAAACACACTGAAAGAAAACAGCATCATACATTTGACACATTTTTTTGTAATGCCCACAACTGCTGCCGGATATTACTGGAGGCATTTTTTTTTTTTTAAATGTGGTTTTGAGACAACTCTGCATATGCTTTTAGGCCGGGGTGGAATTCTAGCAGGAGCTCCTTTGCATATTAGGCCACACACCCCCTGATGTAGCCAATCTTCCAAGAACTTACAAGGCTCTTTTTCTAAGCTCTTGTAGGATTGGCTACATCAGGGTAATATGCAAAGGAGCTCCTTGCTAGAATTCCACCCCTGCTTTCAGGGACGAGTGAATGTCTTGCTATTTTCTATTTCCCTCTATCAGGGTTCTTCAACATGGTGCTTTTGGAAAGTGGGTGGGGGCAGGTGGTGCTTTCCCCAGCAAGGTTTCTGATTGGCCCTTGGGGATTTGATTGGCTTTGCAGATTTTTATAAAAAGACTTTGCTTTGGCAGCTGCTGCCACCACAGCACAAGAATCTTCACTGTGTGAATGGAGGTAAACTGCAGCTGCCATTTTATGGCAGCCATTTTGTGCCCACCATGTTGTGACAGAATTCCAGCATTCTGCAACATTTGATAGCATTTGAGAACGCTATCAAATGCTGCAGGATAAAGACTGGCAGTGGCATTTAGGGTTGCCAATCCCCAGGTGGGGGCAGGGGATCCCCCAGTTTGGAGGCCCTCCCCCTGCTTCAGGGTCATCAGAAAGCAGGGGGAGGGGAGGGAAATGTCTGCTGGGAACTCATGATTCCCTAAGGAGGCTTATTCCCATAGAAAATAATGGAGAATTGATCTGCGGGTGTCTGGGGCTCTGGGACCCCTATTTTTTGAGGTAGAGGCACCAGATTTTCTGTATAGCATCCAGTGGCTCTCCCCAAAATACCCCCCAAGTTTCAAAAAGATTGGACCAGGGGGTCTAATTCTATGATCCCCAAAAGAAGGTGCCCCTATCCTTCATTATTTCCTATGGGAAGGAGGCATTTAAAAGGTGTGCGGTCCCTTGAAATGTGATGGCCAGAACTCCCTTGGAGTTTAATTATGCTTGTCACACCCTTGCTCCTGGCTCCACCCTAATGTCTCCTGGCTCCACCCCCAAAGTCCCCAGATATTTCATGAATTGGACTTGGCAACCCTAGTGGCATTCCAACAAGAGACTTTAGATAAAATATTAATTTGGAAGGCCAAGATATGAAACATAGCACTTCAACACTACTGAACCCATAAATATAAAAAATGGTCCCTTGAAGAAGGGTTTTCCTGAAACGAAATTGGACCGGTTCTTTTAGGATTCGTTGGACTTTAATAATATATGTTTTTTTGTCCGTACCACTGTATTGTTTAAGAATCTATAGAGGATACAAGCATCTGAAAAAAGGCACAAAGATCAATGTTTACAAAGCGGTTGTGATGACAACCCTCATCTACGGCTCCAAATCGTGGGTTTTATACCGTCATCACCTGTGACTCCTTGAGTGCTTTCATCAGCGCTGCCTTCGCACCATCCTCAACATCCACTGAGTGACTTTGTGACCAACACTGAAGTCCTCAAGCGGGCGGAGGTTACAAGCATCGAGGCACTGCTGCTGAAGACGCAGCTGCGCTGGGCAGGGCATATTTCCAGGATGGAAAACCACCGCCTTCCCAAGATTGCCTTGCATGGCGTACTTTCCACCAGCCATCGAAATAGAGGGGCACCAAAGAAGAGGTACAAGGACTCCTTGAAGAAATCCCTTGGTTCCTGTTGCATCAACCATCACCAGTGGTCTGACCTAGCCTCAGATCGCAAAGCATGGAGGCACACCATCCACCAGGCTGTCTCTTCCTTTGAGAACGCACGCATAGCTGGTCTCGAGGACAAAAGGAGATTGAGGAAGAATCGCACTGCTACAGCACCAACCCCAAATCAGGCTTTTCCCTGCAGCCACTGTGGCCGGACCTGCCTGTCCCGCATTGGTCTTGTCAGCCACCAGCGAGCCTGCAGCAGACGTGGACTACTGCACCTTTCTTAAATATTCATTCGCGAAGTCAAGCTGAGAGAGAGAGGATACACATCGTGGATTATACTGAATACTATTTTCTACACAGAGCGAGAGTGTCGTTATTTTACAGTTCTGTTGACCTCCATGGTCCCATCTCCGCTGACTGCCCAGGAGCTTGGTAGCCCTAGTTCATCCCTCCAAATTCACTCTAGAATCACAGAGTTGGAAGGGGCCACACAGGCCATCTAGTCTGACCCCCTGCTCAATGCAGGATCTAACTTCAGTACTACAGCTGCCGACCATCTCGGTGGTCAAGGGCCTGAGATAAAACATTTTTTAAAAAATGTATAAGAACAAATATCAAGCGCCGCATTGTGTTTTCCGACCAAGCTCCAGCCCTCAACGCGGACTGATGAATATTGGCATTATGTGTCACTAAGACATAAAAGATCATGGCCTGACCTTCAAGAATCCTCCTCCTATGTACATTATGTTGATGTGCCCTTTCCTTTGTGTGCTTTGGTGACATCCGTTCTCCGGGCAAACTCATCTTTGCTTTGCCAAGTTTGAACTGAGGTGTCTCTGAATCGCATGGGACCGGAGCGGAAGGTAAATGGCGCCGGATGCTTTCTCAGATCGGCTGGCAGGGCTGGAAGTCTGCCCTGCCAATACGCAGGATAATGTGGATGAATTCATCTGTGAGAGGCCTGAGGATTCGGTTTGAATAAGTCATGTAGTAAGAATTTAGACCCACAAGAAAGAGGCCATCAAGGGGAGTTTGGTGTAGGAAGGGGGGGGGGAGCCCAATTCGGTGCCCCCTACCTCCCGGCATCCTAGGCAACTGCTTAGTTTGCCTAGTGGCAGGGTTAGGGTTAAAGACTGGCAGGGGCATTAGGCCACCCCCCCCCCCCCGATGTAGCCAGTCCTCCAAGAGCTTACAAGACTCTTTTTTCTAAGCTCTTGTAGGATTGGCTACATCAGGGGTGTGTGGCCTAATATGCAAAAGAGCTTATGACCATGGGCTTTCAAAACGATGCTTGAAAGCTAAGCTGAGATACTCTCCTGCGGCCATGAAGAAGAAGTGGAGGAGGAGGAGACTGCATTTATACTCCATCCTTCACTTGGAGTCTCAGAGCAGCTTCCAATCTCCTTCCCCTCCTCTCTCCACAACAAAGTAGGGGTCCGGTAGCACCTTTAAGACCAACAAAGTTTTATTCGGAACGTAAGCCTTTGTATGCCTGCATACGTGTCAACGTGGCTGATGATGTTCAATGTGGCCAAGTGCAAAGTAATGCACATTGGGGCCAAAAATCCTAGCTGCAAATACAAGTTGATGGGGTGTGAACTGGCAGAGACTGACCAAGAGAGAGATCTTGGGGTCGTGGTAGAGAACTCACTGAAAATGTCAAGACAGTGCGCGATTGCAATAAAAAAGTCCAACGCCATGCTGGGAATTATTAGGAAGGGAATTGAAAACAAATCAGCCAGTATCATAATGCCCCTGTATAAATTGATGGTGCGGTCTCATTTGGAATACTGTGTGCAATTCTGGTCACCACATCTCAAAAAAGATATTATAGCATTGGGAAAAGTGCAGAAAAGGACAACTAGAATGATTCAAGGTCTGGAACACTTTCCCTATGAAGAAAGGTTAAAACTCTTGGGGCTCTTTAACTTGGAGAAACGTTGACTGCGGGGTGACATGATAGAGGTTTACAAGATTATGCATGGGATAGAGAAGGTAGAGAAAGAAGTACTTTTATCCCTTTCTCAAAATATGAGACCTCATGGGCATTCAATGAAATTGCTGAGCAGTCAGGTTAGAACTGATAAAAGAAAGTCCTTTTTCACCCAAAGGGTGATTAACACGTGGAATTCACTACCACAGGAGGTGGTGGCGGCTACAAGCATAGACAGCTTCAAGAGAGGACTGAGGACCGGAGTAGAGGTCCATCAGTGGCTATTAGCCACAGCCTATTGTTGGAGCTCTCTGTCTGGGGCAGTGATGTTCTGTATTCTTGGTGCTTGGAGGGGCACAGTGGGGGGGCTTCTAGTTTCCTGGCCCCACTAATGGACCTCCTGACGGCACCTGGGGGTTTTGGCCACTGTGTGACACAGAGTGTTGGACTGGATAGGCCATGGGCCTGATCCAACATGGCTTCTCTTAAGCTCTTCTGTACTTCATCAGACAATGGAATGAGGTACAGTGAGCAGATCTACTTAGAGCTGTTGGGCAGTGGTTAAGAATGCAAACTGGTACGAATTTAGAATCCAACAGCAAAATAGTGAAATTAACAAATTGAAAGAACATTTGGTCCGGATAGTATTTGGGTGGGAAACCAATAAAATAGTAATATGTTAGAATGGGAGAATGAGGCAATAAATGTGGTCTGTTAATTCTCCCATTTTGTTATTAATTTATTGCTTTCCCATGCAAATACTATCCCCACTCCTCCACTTGCAGCTACTGGAAAGCCCTTGTGTCAACCATTGCCCTCACAGAGTAGTACTTGAAAGGGCAGCTTCTGGGAGAGCTCTCTCAGCCCCACCCACCTCACATGGTGTGTCTGTTGTGGGGAAGGAAGGGAAAGGAGATTCTGAACTGCTCTGGGACTCTAAGATTCAGAGTGGAGGGTGGGATATAAATCCAATATCATCAAACTCTGCAATGTCTGTTTTGAGTTACAGTGACCAGAACTGCAGATTGCATTCCAAATGAGGCTGCGCCCTAAATCTATGCAGGGGCAAAAACTCCCGAACTGTTACACATTGTCATGTGGCATGGGGATGATATTGTGTGAGAAACACAAGCCCCCCAACCCTTTGGACACATGGATTCAGCGGCCTGGTTTGTTGGGCCATGGAGCCATAGATGCTAGCTAGGCTTGCCAATCCCCAGGTCCCAGCGGGGGTTCTTACACTTTCCCAGACTCCTTCCCACCCCCAGAGGACCATGTGCCTTTGCACCTCTGGAGGCTTCAATCTCCGATTCAAAGGCTTCCTCTTGGGATGGTGTGTCTGTGTTGCTGTGAAGAAGCTGGCAGCAACTCGTGAGTAGAGAGGCCAATCCCTTGCTTCAGAGTCACCAGAAACCGTGGGGGGGGGGGCGGAGGGAAAGGGGAGGAAAACGTCTGCTGAGCACTTCATTATTCCCTATGCGGAGATCGATTCTCATAGGGAGTAATGGGGAATTGATCCGGAGGTTTCGGGGGCTCTGGGGGAGCTGTTTTTGAGGTAGAGGCACCAAAATTTCAGTATAGTATCTAGTGCCTCTCCCCAAAGTACTCCCCAAGTTTCAAAACGATTGGACCGGGGGGGGGGGGTCCAATTCTATGAGCCCCCAAAGAAGGCGCCCCTATCCTTCATTATTTCCTATGGAAGGAAGGCATTTTAAAAGGTGTGCCGTCCCTTTAAATGTGATGGCCAGAACTCCCTTTGGAGTTCAATTATGCTTGTCACACCCTTGTTCCTGGCTCCACCCCCAATGTCTCCTGGCTCCACCCCCAATGTCTCCTGGCTCCACCCCCAAAGTCCCCAGATATTTCTTGAATTGGACTTGGCAACCCTAATGCTAGCATTTTTGCCCATACTGAACAACCAGACCGAGAAGCAGAGAATGCGCCTGTTTGTTCCGTGTCCTGAAATGCCATTGTCTCCCTCCATCAATAGGCCAAAAGGCTGCAGGTGCGCCACAATTTCTTTTTTTAACACGGCTCTCTGCTGTGCAAATGCCGAACAGGCAGATGTCACTCATTGGCTCATTGTCCGCAGCGGCATCTTCCGCCTGGGCGCCGCGGTTTCGGCTTCCAACCTTTCCGAAGTCATTCATTACCTTTCGGATGCCATGCCAGTTTAATCACGTTGACAGAGGGCTATGCAATCAAAGTGACAGTTTGGTGGCGATTTGCATCAAGCCTGACTCATTACTTTGCGAAGGATTTGGCATGCCAATCAGTGGGAAACGAGGCGCACTTCTTATGGGGGGGAGGAAGGAGTGACTGTAATCCATTTCCCACCAATTGGCAAAGGAAGTCCTTGACAGGACAGCAAGTGTAGGCCAAAGCCAGATAGGGTTTGGCACATCTCTTTCTTACCATAGATTCTAGTCTGCCAACCCAAGGAGAAACTTGCTTCCAGAGGCAAGTAGAATTACTGCTGAAATCTGGGGGTGGGTTACAAGCTCCATAGAAGAGGGTCTTTGGAAGGGCCTCTTCTTCTTCTCCTTCTCCTTCTCTTCCTTCTCCTTCTCCTCCTCCTCCTTCTTCTCCTCCTCCTTCTTTTCCTTCTCCTTCTTCTTCTCCTCCTCCTCCTCCTTCTTTTCCTTCTCCTTCTTCTCCTTCTCCTCCTCCTTCTTCTCCTTCTCCTTCTTCTTCGAATCATAGAGTTGGAAGGGGCCCTACAGACCATCTAGTCCCATCTAGTCCAACCAGACCATCTAGTCCATCTCCGACAAAGAATCATCCAGCCGCATTTTAAAGACTGCAAGTGAAGGGGAGCTCACCACCTTCCTAGGCAGCTGGTTCCACCTCTGCTTGTAATTTGAGCCCATCGTTTGGGGCCTGTTCTCGGCTGCCAAGTGGAACTGCTCCTTGCCCTCCTCTAAATGACAGCCTTTCGAATATTGAAAGAGAGCAATCCCGTCTCCCCTCAATCTCCTCTTCTCCAGACTGAATATTCTCAAGGCCCTCAGCCTTTCTTCATAGGGTTCTGCCTCCAGGCCCATGGTCATCCTCATTGATATCTTCTGCTCCTGCTCGGTTTTGTCCACACCTTTTTTGAAGTAAGTGTCAAGTCAGCAGATTCAATAACGAGTCGTTGTTGATACAAAGAAACTAGTTTATTGATACTGATACTTGAGGTTAAGCCAGCATTGAAAGACTAAAGAATAACCTGTAAATGCATTGCATATATGGGACACTTCAAAGGGATTCCTAAGGGGGGAGGATTATGCAGGGCACATTCACACATTGATGTTACCAGTTCGTTCTCAGGCTCAATGGCCTTGATCGTAGCAGGCTCTTGACTCCCTTCGGAGAACCAGGCCTGAGAAGGCACAGATAAGACTTTCACATCTTTCCATTTCAAAGCAAGGACACTTACTACAGGAAGGGAGGGGTAGGGAAGATATGAGCTAGCAGCAAGTGAATATACTTTGGTTCTACCCAGAATGCTCTCTGACTGAGCCAGAGTTACAGACAGACTTGACAGTAAGGCCTCCAGAACTGTACACAGTATTCCAGTCTTCTTCTTGCTGTCAACTCGTAGCAAACCCATAGAGTTTTCAAGGCTTCTTTAGTGGTCTCTCCTCAAAGTACTGACCATGGTTTATCCTACCCCATGAGAGCCAGCATGGTGGAGTGGTTAGGAATGGATCCCCATTCCTACTTGTATCTGATCATGGGAGCCTCGACTCTAAAGGGAATCTTGCTGGTTTCTAAGGCGCAAGGGAACTCAAGTCTTGCCCTTCTATGGAAGGCCAACGTGGTTACTTACCTGAAACTGATATCAGATGAGTTTTTTTTCTTTCCTCTTCCCCACCAACCCAACTCCTCTCTATTTCAGTATGGCAAGCAAAAAAAGGGAAAGATGGAGGGTGGGGAGAACATCCGTTTCTTGTCCCTCTTGCCCCAAACTGTCACCTTGGGTTGTACACATGATGTTGCCTTACGCTGAATCAGACCCTTGGTCCATCATACTCAGTATTGTCTACTCAGACCAGCAGTGGCTCTCTAGGGCAGGGGTGTCAAACTCATTAGTTATGAGGGCCATATCTGACATCAAGCCGTGTCTGGTTGGGCTGGGCCATGTGTGTATCTATTTATGATTAGGTAGCAGAGATATAAACTTTATAAAGGACACAGAGAAGCACAAAGACTAAAAAAGAAAACCTTAAAACATTAGCATTCGTTGGTCTTAAAGGTGCTTTCTTTGTATCTCTCCTGTGCAATCCAGGGACCCGTGCAAAGCAAACTGGCTCTTTCCGACCTTCTCCAAGGGACCAGGAAGGGGGAGAGCCTCAGCCAAGAAAAGGAAGAGAGGCTTGGCGCAGTAGCTCTGCTGTGCAACTGAGAAAGCCTAGCAAAGCAACCTATCCCTTCCCGCCTTCCTCCCCAAGGGAGGAGCCTCAGCCAATGGAGAAAACAGAGGCTTTGCTCTGTAGCTCCTGTGCAATTGAGCAGGCCTGGCAAAGCAAGCTGTTATGCAGAAGGAAGCAAGAGAGAGAGAGAAGGAAGCAGATGACAGCCAGTTGTATTGTTCATTTTAAATGTTGTAAGCCGCCCTGAGCCTGCTTCGGCGGGGGAGGGCGGGATATAAATAAAATTTTACATTACATTACATTACAGTTGCTTGGGGGCCTGATAGGAGCCCTCTGGAAGCCCGATACGGCCCCTGGGCCACATATTTGACACCCATGCTCTAGGGTCTCAGGCTAAGATCTTCCACATCACCTACTACCTGGTCCTTTGGTGACTAATTGATCCTTTGGAGAGCCAGTTTGGTGTAGTGGTTAAGAGCAGAGGATTCTAATCTGGAGAACTGGGCATGATTCCCCACGCCTTCAAATGATATCAGCTGGTTGATTTGGGATCAGTTACAGTTCTCTCAGAGCTGTTCTCTCAAGTACAGTTCTTTCAGAGCTCTCTCAGCCCCACCTACCCCACAGGGTACCTGTTGTGGGAAGAGGAAGGGAAGCAGATAGTAATCCACTCTGAGTGAAGGGCGGGTTATATCTCCAACTCTTCTACTTTTAACAGGAGATGCCGAGGCTTGAACCTGGGACCTTCTATGTGCCAAGCAGATGCTGAACCACTGAGCCACGACCCCTCAGAGTAAAGGAGTACACTGCTCATTCTCTGCAGCATCTTCAGGAGGTTCTGGTGGGGAAGAAGCTGATGTATTGGTCATGGAGAGATTATTATGGGCTTGGGCTGCAGAGAATACTGTTCCAAAGGTCACTTGGTATGATGCACCCCGACTGCCCCTGTTCTGTCTTCCCCCCCACTCCAGATTTGGGTTTCCTTGGGCATGTATAAAGTGCCATCTAGTCACAGCTGACTTATGATGACCCCAGCCTCTGCAAAGCCATCCTTGGTGTTCTCCCATCCAAGTATCAACCCTGCTTAGCTTAGGCTTATGGTGACCCCAGCAAGGGGCTTTCAAGGCAAGTGAGAAGCAGAAGTGATTTGTCATTGCCTTCTTCTGCAGAGCCTTCCTTGGTGGTCTCCTGACCTACTTAGATTAGATTTATGGTGACTCAGCAAGAAGCTTTCAAGGCAAGTGAGAAGCAGAGGTGGTTTGTCATTGCCTTCCTCTGCAGGGCCTTCCTTGGTGATCTCCCATCCAAGTATCAACCCTACTTGGCTAAGACTTATGGTGACCCCAGGATGAGGCTTCTGAGACAAATGAGAAGCAGAGGGGGGTTGTTATTGCCTTCCTCTGCAGAGCCATCCCTGGTGGTCTCCCATCCAAGTATCAACCCTGCTTAGCTTAGACTTATGGTGACCCCAGCAAGGGGTTTTCAAGGCAAATGAGAAGCAGAGGTGGTTGGCCACTGCCTTACTCTGCACAGTCTTCCTTGGTGGTCTCCCATTTAACTACTGATCCTCTTTAGCTTCCAGCTTATGGTGACCCCGTCAAGGGGCTTTCAAGGCAAGTGAGAAGCAGAGGTGGTCTGCCATTGCCTTCCTCTGCGGAGCCTTCCTTGGTGGTCTCTTTTCCAAGTCTCAGCCCTGCTTAGCTTAGACTTTTGGTGACCCCAGCAAGGGGCTTGCAAGGCAAGTGAGAAGCAGAAGTGGTTTGCCATTGCCTTCATCTGCAGAGCCTTCCTTGGTGGTCTCCCATCCAAGTACTAACCATGACCGACCCTGCTTAGCTTCTGAGATCTGACGAGATTGCTACCATTTCTCTCTTGGGTTTTACTTAGTAACTGGGAAAAATATTTGATTTCCTAATTAAGTGCACACTGGATTGTTGGCATGGGGTAGGCTCTAAAGACAAGGGTGGGCATACAGAGGCTCGAATTTTGTCTCAGGTGGGCATACAGAGGCTCGAATTTTGTCTCAGGTGGGCATACAGAGGCTCGAATTTTGTCTCAGGTGGGCATACAAGGGCTCGAATTTTGTCTCAGGTGGGCATACAGAGGCTCGAATTTTGTCTCAGGTGGGCATACAGAGGCTCGAATTTTGTATCAGGTGGGCATACAGAGACTCGAATTTTGTCTCAGGTGGGCATACAGAGGCTCGAATTTTGTCTCAGGTGGGCATACAGAGGCTCGAATTTTGTCTCAGGTGGGCACACAGAGGCTCGAATTTTGTCTCAGGTGGGCACACAGAGGCTCGAATTTTGTCTCAGGTGGGCACACAGAGGCTCGAATTTTGTCTCAGGTGGGCATACAGAGGCTCGAATTTTGTCTCAGGTGGGCATACAGAGACTTGAATTTTGTCTCAGGTAACCATCTCGCTAGGCTCAATGTGGTACACATTACAAAACGGATTGTGCCCTGTTCCATATTATCCGGCTGATTCCATATTCATCAAAAATATTGCCTCCCAGCACCGAATTGTCCTTGAATTTCTTCTTCTTCTTCTTCTTTTTTTTTCATATGACATGTGCCGCATTACCTTCCAGCCCACCTAAATCCATTTTTGTAATCTTGCGGCCATTATTTAGGGTCAAAATCAGGGACGGTCTTTAATCGACAAATGATAAAAAATCCAGCCTTCTTCTTTCTTTTTAAGTGGCTGCCCAGTTTGAAGACATAAATAATTCATTCGCCCCGCAAGGGTAGACCTCGCATTAAATTGCCGGAGTGTCGTCCATTATGTCATTCGGCCATAGGGGAAGCTCGGCGAATATGTCCAGCTGGGAGATAAAGGAGGGTGTGGGGAGGGGGAGACACTTGGGTTTCAAATCCTTTTTGTTGAGTGTTACGCAGTCGTAGATTTGTCACTCGCCTTTTATAATTTGGGAGAGGGGGTTACGTTTGCCAGCTCCAAGGTCTGACGGGCGGAAGCGTTGGGCAGAGACGGACTGCTCAAGGGCAAGGCCTGCCCCCTCTCTTCCCCCTTCAGAATTTTATTATTCAACGTTTCATATATTTACTCGCCGCATTTGCTTTATTGGCCGTCGTCCGCCCGCTGCGAAAGGACATCGGCCGCCCAGAATCCTCTTCACCCCGTGCTTTAACATTCTGACATTCTTGCCGCTAGCTTCGGGGTTTTATACAAAGAATAATAAACGGTGGCAAATGAATGACTCGATTGTAAATCAACGGGGCGCTTCGGACAGATCGGAGTTTCAGGGCCGTTCCGGGGATGAGGTGTTCACCAAAGTTGGACGGGCGATCTCCCACTTCCTGAGAGACAATGATAGCTAGAAGGGCATCGTTGGAATTTGTAGACTGTTAGCCCGCCAATGGAGAGGAGCATGTTCAAGTCTCAGCAGTGCTTCACACTTTTACCTTCAGCCTGGGTCAGGCAGAAAAGAAACAAGGAAGGAAGTCCAGAATAACAAGAAGGCCACCTTCTCAAGGATTGTTAAGAAGAGACTGGCATCTCACATACTGTTGGCTTCCTTTGGAGTTTATTTGTTTTTTTGCCATGGCAACAGCAAGAGCGTGCATGACTTATGCAGAAATCTCTGAAAACCTAGGGCTGCCAACCCCCAGTTGTGGCCTGGAGATTTTCTGGAATTACAACTGATCTCTGGACAACAGAGGAGGGGGGGAAGGTGTGTTTTGGAGTGCAGTGCCATGGCCTTGCTCTGCAGAGCCTTCCATGGTGGTTTCCCATCCAAGTACAGACAGTGCCTAGCCTTCAAAACCTGAACATAGGAACCTAAGAACATAAGATAAGCCATGTTGGTCAGAAATGGCCAATGGCCCATTTCTTTCAACACTCTGTGTCACCAGTGGCCAAAAAACCCAGTTGCCATCTGGAGGCCCATCAGTGGGACCAGGACACTAGAAGCCCTCACACTGTGCCCTCCCAAGCACCATGAATACAAAGCATCACTGCCCCAGACAGAGTGTTCCTTCTATACCTTGTGGCTAAGAGCCACTCATGGACCTCTGCTGTTAAGAACATAAGAGGAGCCATGTTGGATCAGGCCAATGGCCCATCCAGTCCAACACCCCCTGTACTTTGGAGTGTAGTGCCATGGCCTTGCTCTGCAGAGCCTTCCATGGTGGTCTCCCATCCAAGTACAGAGAGTGCCTAGCCTCCATGACCTGAACATAGGAACCTAAGAACATAAGATAAGCCATGTTGGTCAGGCCAATGGCCCATTTCTTTCAACACTCTATGTCACACAGTGGCCAAAAAACCCAGTTGCCATCTGGAGGTCCATCAGTGGGACCAGGACACTAGAAGCCCTCACACTGTGCCCTCCCAAGCACCATGAATACAAAGCATCACTTGCCCCAGACAGAGTGTTCCTTTTATACCTTGTGGCTAAGAGCCACTCATGGACCTCTGCTCTTAAGAACATAAGAGGAGCCATGTTGGATCAGGCCAATGGCCCATCCAGTCCAACACCCCCTGTGCTTTGGAGTGTAGTGCCATGGCCTTGATCTGCAGAGCCTTCCATGGTGGTCTCCCATCCAAGTACAGACAGTGCCTAGCCTTCAAAACCTGAACATAGGAACCTAAGAACATAAGATAAGCCATGTTGGTCAGGCCAATGGCCCATTTCTTCCAACACTCTATGTCACACAAGGGCCAAAAAACCCAGTTGCCATCTGGAGGTCCATCAGTGGGACCAGGACACTAGAAGCCCTCACACTGTGCCCTCCCAAGCACCCTGAATACAAAACATCACTTGCCCCAGACAGAGTGTTCCTTCTATACCTTGTGGCTAAGAGCCACTCATGGACCTCTGCTCTTAAGAAGATGAGAGGAGCCATGTTGGATCAGGCCAGTGGCCCATCCAGTCCAACACTCTCTGTCACACAGTGCCCAAAAAACCAGGTGCCATCAGGAGGTCCACCAGTGGAGCCAGGACACTAGAAGCCCTCCCACTGTTGTCCTCCCAAGCACCAAGAATACAGAGGATCACTGCCCCAGACAGAGCTCCAACAATACGCTGTGGCTAATAGCCACTGATGGACCTCTGCTCCACTGGAGACCTGATGAGATCACACTCGGCTGTACCATTTCCCATGCCCTTATTTTCACACGGGAGAAGCAAACTTGGGAGAAAGATTTGGGGAATCTTGGGCAGAGCATTTTTAAAATTGCTCGTCGCTATTGCTCAAAGCATCACCCGCCTGGGTCTACATAAGCATAAGGCAGAGAGACAGCAAAGCATACGTTCCCGTGGGCAGTGTTTCCTGAGCAGATCATGGGGTACAACTGGAATGCTACCCAGGTTTCTGATCAAACTCACTCCCGGGTGTGTTGCTGCTGCACAAAGCTGCCTCACACTGAGTCAGAGCTCGAAAACAAAAGAGCAGTGGTGTGGTCAGAAGGGGCTGCTACTGCCTACTTCTGCCACTGGCCAGACTCCCATTAGCTTTTACTTTAGAGTAGACCACACCACATCAAAGGCCCCCGTTCATAGCAATCAGAATGACCAGGGCTTTTTTTTGTAACAGGAACTCCTTTGCATATTAGGCCACACCCTCCCTGATGTAGCCAATCCTTCCGGAGCTTACAGTATCAGGAACGCCTTTGCATGTTAGGCCACCCCCCCCCCCGATGTAGCCAATCCTCCCGGAGCTTACAGTATCAGGAACTCCTTTGCATGTTAGGCCACACCCCCCCCTGATGTAGCCAATCCTCCCGGAGCTTACAGTAGCAGGACCTGACTCACAGCATCCATGCCACTCTAGAGATTTTCCAGGATCTTTGTAGTCTTATTGAAAGGGACTGAGCATGACTTCTCTAGGAATTTCCCACGATCTCTGTAGTCTTATTGAAAGGGACGGAGCACGACTTGAAAACAGTGCTAGCTTTTAGAATAGGGAAAGTTTGTTTTTCAAGCTTCCCCATTCAAAGGGCTGTTATCAAAATTAAAGAAGTAGCCTGGGCTTTTTTATATAGCAAGAACTCCTTTGCATATTAGGCCACACCCCTGAGGCCTAATTGAGGTAGCCAATCCTCCTGGAGCTTACAGTCAGCCCTGTACTAAGGGGCGTGTAAGCTCCAGGAAGATTGGCTACCTCAGGGGTGTGTGGCTAATATGCAAAAGAGTTTCTGCTACAAAAAAAAAAAATTCTGGCAGTAGCATTTCCTGATTGAAAAGGAATAATTTTGAGAGCCAGTTGGTTGTAGTGGTTAAGTGTGCAGACTCTTATTTGGGAGAACTGAGTTTGATTCCCCACTCCTCCACTTGCACCTGCTGGGATCGCCTTGGGTTAGCCATAGCTCTTGTAGGTGTTGTCCTTGAAAGGGCAGCTGCTGTGAGAGCTCTCTCAGCCTCACCCACTTCACAGGGTATCTGTTGTGGGGGGAGAAGATGTAGGAGATTGTAAACCTATCTGAGACTCTGATTCAGAGACAAGGGCGGGGTACAAATCTGTGGTCGTCTTCTTAATACAGGGGTACCTTTTCCCAGCTGTTGACATGGAATGTATGGCTTAGCCTGAGCTCACCTAAGTATTAAGAGCTATTTCTGGGTCAAAGTATGATCCCTCTCCGCCATCTCCGTTTCCTGCTGTTCATCCAACTTCTCCAACTGCAGGACTCGGTGTTTTGTCTTCCATTTCTTTGTGGCCTGTAATAGCTCCATAATCTAATTGACTCCCCTTTACTATGAAGCTTTAAAAATAAGCCAGGGACTCATAAAAACTATTCTCCTCTACCAATTCAATAGGCAGCCTAATAGAAAACAATTATCTGAAACAATAAAAAGAAAGATCCAATAAGACCGGGACATTAATATTTGTATCGAAAGAATGCATCTCGTAATTGGGAAGACTGGGCGTTGCACAAAGGGCTGGTGTGAGTCCCTCACCCGGTTTCCTGTCCAAGGGGCGAAAGTTGTCTTTTAAATCCGTGACCTCAGTCGGGTAGACATCCAGGGTAGCCTTCATAGCACAGAGCCCTTTGGAGCACAGAGGTAGTCCCTGCATATTGATGCACTAAATTTGATTTGTCATTCTTTTGTTCACACCGGAGCTTTGTGAACATGAACTCCTGGAGATGAGGGATCAGGGCTTACTTTTTTTTTTGTAGCAGGGACTCCTTTGCATGTTAGGTCACGCCCCCCCTGACATAGCCAATCCTTCTGGAGCTTAGGGGGCTCTTAGTACAGGGCCTACTGTCAGCTCCAGGAGGATTGGCTACATCAGGAGGTTGTGGCCTAATATGCAAAGGAGGTCCTGCTAGAATTCCTTACAGGGCTCTTCTCACAGGGCCTGCTGTAAGCTCCAGGAGGATTGGCTACATCAAGGGTTTGTAGCCTAATATGAAAAGGAGTTCCTGCTACAAAAAAAAGCCCTGCCAAATAATATTTAATTGTTTCCCATCCTGTTGTTTGTCTTGACTTGCTCTGTGTAATCTGATAGTACCATAGAGTTTCCCTCCCAAATCACTAGAGCATGCGGGAAAACCATAGAGTTTCCCCGGAAATGCCCAGAGCGGCTGACAAGTGATGTTGCCAGCGTGATGACATCGCTACCAGGTGACATCATCACACCAGCAATATCAGGGGCAATTTGGGAGGGCAAAACTCTATGGTACCTCTTGTACCATAGAGTTTCCCCTCCCAAATTGCTAGAGCATCTGGGAAAAAACATAGATTTTTCCCGGAAACGCCTAGAGCAGCAACGCATGATGTCACCAGTGCAATGACATCACTTCCAAGTGATGTCATCACATTGCGCGTGCGCAAAAGTCCCCCGCCAGAGAACAGAGGGGACTTGGCAACCCTAAAAAAAAGCCCTGCTTACATCACTGCCCATATAACCCAGAGGTAACATAATGACTTCTGGGATATTGGGTTGATGCTCTAGTCTAGTATTTGGGCAAAAATGTTCTGGTAACTTTGGCTTCTACCATCCCAGTTTTTGGAGAAATAGCAGAGCACCACTTCCGGGTAGCATAGTAGGGTTGCCAAGTCCAATTCAAGAAATATCTGGGGACTTTGGAGGTGGAGCCAGGAGACTTTGGGGGGTGGAGTCAGGAGATATTAGGGGTGGAGCCAAGATCAAGGCTGTGACAAGCATCACTGACTCCAAAGGGAGTTCTGGCCATCACATTTAAAGGGACGGCACACCTTTTCAATTCCTTCCTTCCTTAGGAAAGAATGAAGGATAGGGGCACCTTCTTTTGGGGCTCATAGAATTGGACCCCCTGGTCCAATCTTTTTGAAACTTGGGAGATACTTTGGGGAGAGGCACTAGATGCTGTACTGAAAATTTGGTGCCTCTACCCCAAAAAACAGCCCACCCAGATCCCCAGATCCCCGCGGATCAATTCTCCATGATTTTCTATGGGAATAAATCTCCATAGGGAACAACAGAGTTCCCAGCAGACATTTCCCTCCCCTCCCCCCGCTTTCTGACGACCCTGAAGCGGGGGAGGGCCTCCAAACCGGGGGATCCCCTCCCCCCACCTGGCTATTGGCAACCCTATAGCATAGTCAGTGACATGGGCGTGTTGCTGTGTATCAGCAGAGCCTCCTTCCTGCTCCCAAATAACAATGCAAAAGAACAATGGCAGCACAATATATGGAATACAAAAATATTTTTGATATTTTTGTATTCCTTCCAGCTCCCAGCAAGCCCCCTCTCCCAATCCCCTGCGGGTTGCCAGGAGGGACTTGGCAACCCTACTGTGGTGTACTTAATCAAGAACATTCCAGGACAGGGGTGTCAAACATGAGCCCATGGCCTGAATCAGGCCCCTGGAGGACTCCTATCAGGTCCCTGAGCAACTGGCTGTCGTCTGCTTCCTTCCCCCTTCTCTCTTGCTTCCTTCTGTATTTAGGCTTGCTCAATCATACAAGAGCTATAGAGCAGGGGTGTCAAACATACAGTTTGGGGACTGACTCAGGCTCCCAGAGGGCTCCTATGAGGCCCCCGAGCAACTGGCTGTCTGCTTCCTTCTCCCTCTCTCTTGCTTCCTTCTGAATGATAACATGCATTGCCAGGCTTGCTCAATCACGCAGGAGCTACAGAGCAAAACCTTTATTTTCTCCATTGGCTGAGGCTCCTCCCTAGGAAGAAGAAGATATTGGATTTATATCCTGCCCTCCACTCCGAAGAGTCTCAGAGCGGCTCACAATCCCCTTTATCTTCCTCCCCCACAACAGACACCCTGTGAGGTGGGTGGGGCTGGAGAGGGCTCTCACAGCAGCTGCCCTTTCAAGGACAACCTCTGCCAGAGCTATGGCTGACCCAAGGCCATTCCAGCAGGTGCAAGTGGAGGAGTGGGGAATCAAACCCGGTTCTCCCAGATAAGAGTCCGCACATTTAACCACTATACCAAACTGGCTCTCCTAGGAGAAGAAGGGGGAGGAATAGCTTGCTTTGCCAGGCTCTCTCACAGCAGAGCTACTGAGCCAAGGCTCTCTTCCTTCTATTGGCTGAGATTCCTCCTCTCCTGGTCCTCTGGGGAAGGAAGGAAAGAGCCAGAGCTTCCTGTGCCCAGTTCCCTGGATCCCATGGGAGAGATACAAAGAAAGCACCTTTTAGAGTGCTGATGTTTTAAGCATCAAGGATGTTTGCCAGAGACTTGGTCTGTGGGCGGTGGTCAATGGGGACTAATGGCTTGGCTATCATACCAATAGTTGTGTGTCATTGAGGGTTTCACAGGCTACTTAAGCAGGGCCGGTTGCTTTCGTTGCAGTCTTATTGCTGATTTCACTAAATAAAGCAGAACTGTTCACCGCAACGTGTCTTGAACCCAGTATTTAATACCTACCTTTGTAGCTGTTTATTCCTGTGACCAGAGGTCATTTTGTAGACAAATAGGTGGTGAAGCTCATCCAGGGATTGTTATGCAGCTGCACCAAGTATTCAATGGGCAAGTATTCAATGGGCAAGGTGGGAAGGAGGGGAAACCCTCAGAAAGGTTCAAGAGCTGCACTCCTGTGAGCTCCCGCTGAATCCGAGGCCTGCCTGGGACCGTCAATGCATCCTCTGACAGCCGATTCCACGTTTTAAGGAGTGCCAGTTTGGTGTATTGCTTAAGTGTGTGGACTCTTGTTTGGGAGAACCGGGTTTGATTCCCCGCTCCTCCACTTGCACCTGCTGGAATGGCCTTGGGTCAGCCATAGCTCTGGCAGAGGTTGTCCTTGAAAGGGCAGCTGCTGTGAGAGCCCTCTCAGCCCCACCCACCTCACAGGGTGTCTGTTGTGGGGGGGGGGAGGTAAAGGAGATTGTGAGCCGCTCTGAGACTCTTCAGAGTGGAGGGCGGGATATAAATCCAATATCTTCATCTACCTCACAGGGTGTCTGTTGTGGGGGAGGAAGGGAAAGGAGATTGCGAGCCGCTCTGAGACTCTTCGGAGTGGAGGGCGGGATATAAATCCAATATCTTCATCTACCTCACAGGGTGCCTGTTGTGGGGGAGGAAGGGAAAGGAGATTGTGAGCCGCTCTGAGACTCTTCGGAGTAGAGGGGGGGATATAAATCCAATATGTTCATCTACCTCACAGGGTGTCTGTTGTGGGGGAGGAAGGGAAAGGAGATTGTGAGCCACTCTGAGACTCTTCGGAGTGGAGGGCGGGATATAAATCCAATATCTTCATCTGCCTCACAGGGTGTCTGTTGTGGGGGAGGAAGGGAAAGGAGATTGTGAGCCGCTCTGAGACTCTTCGGAGTGGAGGGCGGGATATAAATCCAATGTCTTCATCTCCCTCACAGGGTGTCTGTTGTGGGGGAGGAAGGGAAAGGAGACTGTGAGCCGCTCTGAGACTCTTCGGAGTGGAGGGCGGGATATAAATCCAATATCTTCATCTACCTCACAGGGTGTCTGTTGTGGGGGAGGAAGGGAAAGGAGCTTGTGAGCTGCTCTGAGACTCTTCGGAGTAGAGGGCAGGATATAAATCCAATATCTTCATCTACCTCACAGGGTGTCTGTTGTGGGGGAGGAAGGGAAAGGAGACTGTGAGCCGCTCTGAGACTCTTCGGAGTGGAGGGCGGGATATAAATCCAATATCTTCATCTACCTCACAGGGTGTCTGTTGTGGGGGAGGAAGGGAAAGGAGATTGTGAGCCGCTCTGAGACTCTTCGGAGTAGAGGGCAGGATATAAATCCAATATCTTCATCTACCTCACAGGGTGTCTGTTGTGGGGGAGGAAGGGAAAGGAGACTGTGAGCCGCTCTGAGACCCTTCGGAGTGGAGGGCGGATATAAATCCATCTAGTCCAGCATCCTGTCTCACACAGAGACCAACCGGTTCTTCTGAAGCAGCAACAACAGACCAGTGGTCCATCTCGTCCAGCATCCTGTCTCACAGTGGCCACGTTCCTCTGGATCGCCAAGAACAGGGCGTAGAGGCTGAGACCTTCCCGTGATGTTGCCTTTTGGTTCAAAGGATTAGTGCCTCTGAAGGTGGAGGTTTCTTTCAGTCACCATGACTAGCCATTGATAGACTTATCTTCCACAAATCAATTGAATCTGTTTTGAAGCTAACAGCCTTTCTCTCCGGTCTTCTAAATTGAGGGTCGCAGTATTTTTGATTGTTTCAGTCTCTCTCCTATTCGGACTATCTCTTTTCCTACCGCCTTCGATGTTTCCAAGCACGATTGTCTTTTCCAGTGGGTCTGGTATTCTGGTGACACTTCGTTGGGAATGCAGCACTTTCCAATTTGCCCAGTTTCCCAAGGTCCCTCTCTCTCTTTCTCTCTCTCTCTCGGCTTGACTTGGCGAACGAAGATTTAAGAAGGGTGCAGTAGTCCACGTCTGCTGCAGGCTCGCTGGTGGCTGACAAGACCAATGCGGGACAGGCAGATCCGGCCACAGTGGCTGCAGGGAAAAGTCTGATTTGGGGTTGGTGCTGTAGCAGCGCGATTCTTCCTCGATCTCCTTTTCAAAACCAGCTATGCGTGCGTTCTCAAAGGAAGAGACAGCCTGGTGGATGGTGTGCCTCCATGCTTTGCGATCTGAGGCTAGGTCCGACCACTGGTGATGGTCGATGCGACAGGTGCCAAGGGATTTCTTCAAGGAGTCCTTGTACCTCTTCTTTGGTGCCCCTCTATTTCGATGGCCGGTGGAGAGTTCGCCATACAGGGCAATCTTGGGAAGGCGGTGGTTTTCCATCCTAGAAATATGCCCTGCCCAGCGCAGCTGTGTCTTCAACAGCAGTGCCTCAATGCTTTTAACCTCCGCCCTCTTGAGGACTTCAGTGTTGGTCACAAAGTCACTCCAGTGGATGTTGAGGATGGTGTGAAGGCAGCGCTGATGAAAGCGTTCGAGGAGTCGCAGGTGATGACGGTATCGTCTTTAAAAATATCTATTTGATTTTTTTTAAAAAAACCCCTTTCTTGTGTCCCTGTTTTATAAGGTAAAATACAAGCAATTTTATCAGCATTAACACTGATTGGCTTCCATTAGCCTTTTGCCTTCTAATAAAATTTATGATACCTTTCAGGAATGCAATTTGTTAGAATGCGAAGCCGCTGCGCCTTGCTTTGATATCTCTCCGGCATCTCTTCTAACAATGATGTGATAATTTTATGCATGAAGTAGCAAGACTGGTACAGATAGTTCTAATACTTTTCTTTCTTTTCTTTTCTTTTTTTTTTTAAACTAACTGAACAAAGGAGGAAGGGAGGGGAACAGAGGCAAATACTCGTACCTTTGGAAAAGAAGGTAATAAGGATTTCTGTCCATGCTTCTGCCAGGAAGACAGGAGTTTAATTTTTTATACATAAATAAAACGGAGCCATTGAGCCCCCTGGAATTTAGCTTCTGGAGTTCAATGTGCCATTGGGAATAGCATATGACGGCATATATTCATACATGCATACACATATTTCTGATTCATAGAATCATAAGAGTTGGAAGGGACCTCCAGGGTCATCTAGTCCAACCCCCCTGCACAATGCAGGAACTTCACAAATACCTCTCCTATACATAAGAACATAAGAGAAGCCATGTTGGATCAGGCCAATGGCCCATCTAGTCCAACACTCTGTGTCACACAGTGGCCAAAATAATTATATATATATATATATATATATATATATATATATATATATATATATATATATATATATAATATATATATATATATATATATATATGTGATGGGGGACCTGGAAGTGATGTCATCATGTCGGCGACATCATGCGGTGGCCTCTCTAGCCATTTCTGGGGAAACTCTATGGTTCTCCCGGACACTCTAGCCATTTGGGAGCGGAAAAACTCTATGGTACCTATTGTACCATAGAGTTTTCCCTCACAAATGGCTAGAGCGTCTGGGGGGGGGACCATAGAGTTTCCCCAGAAACACCTAGAGTGGCTGCCATGCGATGCTGTCGGTGCGATGACCTCACTTCCGGGTGATGTCATTGTGCCGGCGACGTTGAGGGAAGTCTCCCCCGCCGGCCCAATGTGGGCCGGTGGGTTGGAAACCTCCCAGGTGAGGGAATTCCTGCCCGGATCAGGGGTTTGGCAGCCCTAAATAGTAGGTGCACAACAATACCTGGATTAGGAGAGCGGGCAGCCAGCCAGCCACCAGGAGCTTCGCCACACCCCCAGCAGCCCTCATTAACTCCTGGAGAAGCCTGCACCACCCTTTCTCCATTTCTTATGTGATTTTGGGCAGCGGGTGGCTTGCTGGCCTTTTGACTGGTGGGGTGCCTGGATCTCCAATTGGCCCAAGCAGGCCTCACTCGCCCGGGGCTCTCCTTTCTTGCATTGGGTTGCTTTTGACTGGGGGATGGGTGGGGAGCGGAAGATGCTAGTGAGTTATGCTCATGAGCTCCGCCACCCCTGCCTGTACACATCCATCCCAAGTGACCCCTGCTCCATGACCAGAAGATGGCAAAAAACCTCCATGATCCCCGGCCAAACCGGCCTGGAGGAAAAATTGCTGCCTGACACCAAAGTAGGAATGATCATCTCCCCTGGTGGGTAACAAAGGGCCATGAGAACTGAGCCCAGATGCATCCCTCCTTGCCCTCCTTCCCATGATCTGCCAAATTCACAATTATAGCTTCCTTGACATTCAACTGAGGATATCGCTGGGCTGCGAATTGACAGAAGCAATACTGCTGTCAGAGGGCCCTCTAGCCTGTGTTTCAAAACCTCCAGGGATGGAGAGCCCACCACTTCCCAAGGGAGCCTGTTCCACTGAGGAACCGCTCTAACGGTCAGGAAGTTCTTCCTAATGTTGAGCCGGAAACTCTTCTGATTTAATTAATCATAGACTTGGAAGGGATCTCCAGGGTCATCATCCAACCCCCTGCACAATGCAGGAAACTCACAAACACCTCCCCCTAAATTCACAGGATCTTCATTGCTATCAGGTGGCTATCTAGCCTGTGTTGAAAAACCTCCAAGGAAGGAGAGCCCACCACCTCCCAGGGAAGCCTGTTCCACTGAGGAACCGCTCTAAATGGTCAGGAAGTTCTTCTTAATGTTGAGCCGGAAACACTTTCAATTTAATTTCAAGCCATTGGTTCTGGTCCGGCCTTCTGGGTAACAGAAAACAATTCAGTTTGGAAAGCCAGTTCGGTGTTGTGGTTAAGTGTGTGGACTCTTATCTGGGAGAACCAGGTTTGATTCCCCGCTCCTCCACTTGCACCTGCTGGAATGGCCTTGGGTCAGTCATAGCTCTCATAGGAGTTGTCCTTGAAAGGGTAGCTTCTGTGAGAGTCCTCTCAGCCCCACCTACCTCACACGGTGTCTGTTGTGGGGGAGGAAGATAAATGAGATTGTGAGCCACTCTGAGACTCTTGAGTGGAGGGTGGAATACAAATCCAATGTCTTCTTCTTCTTCTTTTTCTTCTTCTGTTGTATGAAAATATGCATGTTATAAAAAAGAAAGGCTGCATTGAAAAACCTCGGTCATTTGAAAAATTATACACATGGTGTGAGCATGCATATCCTACTACATTATGCCTGAATAGAGGAGTATAATAAGAGTGGAAGAAGATATTGAATTTATATTCCACCCTTCACTCTGAATCTCAGAGTGGTCACAAGCTCCTTTACCTTACCCCCCTCCACAGGGACGCTGTTAGGTGAGTAAGGCTGAGAGACCTCTCATAGCAGCTGCCCTTTCAAGGACAACTCCTACGAGAGCTATGACTGACCCCAGGCCATTCCAGCAGGTGCAAGTGGAGGAGTGGGGAATCAAACCCAGTTCTCTCAGATAAGAGTCCGCGCACTTAACCTCTACACCAAACTGGCTCTCAGCCAGTTTCTGATGGATAATATGCCCACCTTTTTTTTTTTTAAAGAAACCCAGAGCAGTCAAGAGATACTGCAATCAGAGCAGAATAAAATGTGAGGATAAAAGAGGGTTGTCAACCAAAATGGTTCCCTTATGTTAAGTAATGAAGGTGTCATCAAACATCCCTTTGTCCAGACATCACTAAGATGTACATTTCTATTCCCCTGCCAGTAGTTTTCCATGTGGTAGAGCATAGGCAAAGGGCAAAATCAACAACTACCCATATAGGTGCGTCCTCTGTTATGGCCTCCACCTTGTTGAATGGTCTACCCGAGGGGGTCAGGAAGGGTCCCTCTCGCCTGGCTTTCCACAAAATATGAAAAAAAAAATTATTCAAGAGGACTTTTCCACACAGGCAACAGTGTAGCACTGCATGAAAGACTTCACATAGTTGCCTGGATAAATTGGCATTAGAAAAAGAAGATATTGGATTTATATCCCGCCCTCCACTCCGAAGAGTCTCAGAGCGCCTCACAAGCTCCTTTCCCTTCCCCCCCACAACAGACACCCTGTGAGGTAGATGAAGATATTGGATTTATATCCCACCCTCCACTCCGAAGAGTCTCAGAGCGGCTCACAATCTCCTTTCCCTTCCTCCCCCACAACAGACACCCTGTGAGGTAGATGAAGATACTGGATTTATATCCCGCCCTCCACTCCGAAGAGTCTCAGAGCGGCTCACAATCTCCTTTCCCTTCCTCCCCCACAACAGACACCCTGTGAGGTAGATGAAGATACTGGATTTATATCCCGCCCTCCACTCCGAAGAGTCTCAGAGCGGCTCACAATCTCCTTTCCCTTCCTCCCCCACAACAGACACCCTGTGAGGTAGATGAAGATACTGGATTTATATCCCGCCCTCCACTCCGAAGAGTCTCAGAGCGGCTCACAATCTCCTTTCCCTTCCTCCCCCACAACAGACACCCTGTGAGGTAGATGAAGATATTGGATTTATATCCCACCCTCCACTCCGAAGAGTCTCAGAGCGGCTCGCAATCTCCTTTCCCTTCCTCCCCCACAACAGACACCCTGTGAGGTAGATGAAGATACTGGATTTATATCCCGCCCTCCACTCCAAAAAGTCTCAGAGCAGCTCACAATCTCCTTTCCCTTCCTCCACCACAACAGACACCCTGTGAGGTGGGTGGGGCTGAGAGGGCTCTCCCAGCAGCTGCCCTTTCAAGGACAACTTCTATGAGAGCTATGGCTGACCCAAGGCCATTCCAGCAGTTCCAAGTGGAGAAGTGGGGAATCAAACTCGGTTCTCCAGATAAGAGTCCGCGCACTTAACCGCTGCACCAAACTGGCTCTCAGTCTGGATCTAACAACCCCAGTACTACTGTATTAAAAAATAAAAAATAAAACAAAACTGTTTCTGATATGGATTCCTGCTTCTGCAATCATCTTTTCTCCCCGCCCCACCCCCAAGTCTGTTGTGACTTGACGGGCCTTTCCACCCCCGACTGTACTAATGAAATTCAATAGAAATATTACCATTTAAATCGATGCCTGCTACTGTGTCAAATGGTGCTAAAATGGTGTAAAAATGCCATAAAAGAAACACAGGAGCCAGAAACAGCAGTGACAAAAGCGATCAAAACTGAATGCCTCAAAAGGACAAGGTATGATTTTTAAAAAAATTTTTTGAAAAGGTATATCAGTAAATCCCTTGATAGACTCTTGGAAGTGGAGCTAGTGGGTGACAAACTATTTGACTCCATTCCCTTCCTCCCTTCCTTCATTCGAAGCATGAGGACGCGCAGGAGAAAGTGAATTCAGCTCTTTATTCAGTGATTCAGCATAGCAAGGTAGAAATTGGACTGGCTTGCACGGCCGAAGGCCCTGCTTATATGTATGCAAATAACCCCACCCCAAAACCCATCACACACAACTATAGGTGCACAGCTGGCCTAATGACCCCTGATTGGCCTCCTTCCAGAATTAAGGAGGAGCCTCAAGCTCAGTCAAGTCCCTGATTGACCCTAAAGCCAAATTCCAGTCTCAATACATAACTCCCTCCCTCCCTTCTTTCCTCCCTCCCTCCCTCCTTCCCTTCCACCCTCCCTCCCTCCTTCCTCCCTCCCTCCCTCCCTTCCTTCCTTCCTTCCTTCCTTCCTTCCTTCCTTCCTTCCTTCCTTCCTTCCTTCCTTCCTCCCTCCCTCCCTTCCTTTCTCACTCTCTTCTTTCCTTCCTCCCTTCCTTCCTCCCTCCCTTCTTTCCTCCCTCCCTCCCTCCTTCCCTTCCACCCTCCCTCCCTTCCTTCCTCCTCCCTCCCTCCCTCCCTTCCTTCCTTCCTTCCTTCCTTCCTTCCTTCCTTCCTTCCTTCCTTCCTTCCTTCCTTCCTCCCTCCCTTCCTTTCTCACTCTCTTCTTTCCTTCCTCCCTTCCTTCCTCCCTCCCTTCCTTTCTCACTCTCTTCTTTCCTTCCTCCCTCTTTCATTCCTCCCTCCCTCCTTTCCTCCCTTTCTCCCTCCCTCCCTTCCTTCTTTCCTTCCTTCCTTCCTTCCTTCCCTCCCTCCCTCCCTTCCTTTCTCACTCTCTTCTTTCCTTCCTCCCTTCCTTCCTCCCTCCCTTCCTTTCTCACTCTCTTCTTTCCTTCCTCCCTTCCTCCCTCCTTTCCTCCCTTTCTCCCTCCCTCCCTTCCTTCTTTCTTCCTTCCTTCCTTCCTTCCTTCCTTCCTTCCTTCCTTCCTTCCTTCCTCCCTCCCTCCCTCCCTCCCTCCCTTCCTTCCTTCCTTCCTTCCTTCCTTCCTCCCTTCCTCCCTTCCTCCCTCCCTCCCTCCCTTCCTTCCTTCCTCCCTCCCTCCCTCCCCCCTCTTTCCCTCCTTTCTTTCCTTCCTTCCTTCCTTCCTTCCTTCCTTCCTTCCTTCCTTCCTTCCTTCCTTCCTTCCTTCCTTCCTTCCTTCCTTCCTCCCTCCCTCCCTCCCTCCCTTCCTCCCTTCCTTCCTACCTACCTACCTACCTACATTTGTCTCTCACCTTTCCTCATTGTTCAAGGTTCCCCCCAGCTGTATCGTTTTTAATTGTGTTCAAGATGGTGTAAAGCCAGTGTTGAAACCTTCCCGGACGACTGGCACAGGACACTTTTGTAAGTGAGGCAGGCGTTCCAAGCCTTCCGTCTTAGTCGCAATCATAACCCATGAAAGAACCCACCCTCGATTCCAGCGTCTCCCTCCCACGCAGTAAAGAGATTCTTAAGTTCCTCTTGCAAACTTATTTGTTGTTTCTCTGGCTTCTCTTCCCGGCTTTCCCTTTCATGCTGCTCCGCAGTGCTCGCTGCCCTCCCTCGCAACCTTTCGCTGGTTTCATCTGCCAACTCAGCTTTCTTTGCCTGTCAAAGATGCCCCGACACAATGTCTGTTTTGTGCTCGCCTGAACAAGCCCGTCGAAGGTGTTCGGGGAGGTCCAGGTAGCACCCCTGCTGTGCAACATCCGCAGGTTGTCTTGCGAGCGAGAGAAAGCCTGTTTGGAGAGCTGCTCTCTGTTTTATCAAACACTTGTTTTCCAATCTGTGCGGAACTCTCCTCGGCCATCCATTCACTGCGCTGTGTCTCCTTCAGGGGGAAGATGCCGTTTTCGGATGTTTCCCCCCACTGCAGCAAAACAGGAAAAACAAAGGAAGCTTAATTCAAACCCAATATTCAGTCATGTATTTGGTTTAAAAGCTCATAGGCCATACCAGTAGTATAGATAGTTACAACAAAGTAAAATGAAGAGGAAAAATTTGCATTTCAAAATTACAGTGAAAGAAATTTAGCCGCACCCGTTACACAGTAGTGGCAGAAGCATGGAGAGCCAGTTTGGTGTAGTGGTTAAGTATGCGGAATCTTATCTGGGAGAACCGGGTTTGATTCCCCACTCCTGCTGGAAGGGCCTTGAGTCAGCCATAGCTCTGGCAGAGGTTGTCCTTGAAACAGCAGCTGCTGGGAGAGCCCTCTCCAGCCCCACCCACCTCACTGGGTGTCTGTTGTGGGAGAGGAAGATAAAGGAGGTTGTGAGCCGCTCTGAGACTCTTTGAAGTGGAAGGCGGGATATAAATCCAATATCTTCATCTACCTCACAGGGTGTCTGTTGTGGGGGAGGAAGGGAAAAGAGATTGTGAGCCGCTCTGAGACTCTTCGGAGTGGAGGGCGGGATATAAATCCAATATCTTCTTCTACCTCACAGGGTGTTTGTTGTGGGGGAGGAAGGGAAAGGAGATTGTGAGCCGCTCTGAGACTCTTTGAAGTGGACGGCAGGATATAAATCCAATATCTTCTTCTACCTAACAGGGTGTCTGTTGTGGGGGAGGAAGGTAAAGGAGATGGTGAGCCGCTCTGAGACTCTTCGGAGTGGAGGGCGGGATGTAAATCCAATATCTTCATCTACCTCACAGGGTGTCTGTTGTGGGGGAGGAAGGGAAAGGAGATTGTGAGCCG